>NC_048444.1:24483584-24594309 GCF_004353265.1 Vitis riparia
ACTTCTAAAAAATTTGATAAATAGGCAAGGGAAATAGAACCATGTAGGATAAGAAAGAGAAGTGAGCCTTGAGATTTATCTGTTTATTGATTTTTAAATAACAAACCCTAGAAAGTAGGATTTGGGTTTTGGAAGGCAAAGAACTTTGTGCTGGTTTGGATAGTATATAAATCTGGTTTGCAGGTACTAGTGCATGCAAACATGCATCTATAGCCATAATAGCCTCTTCTTTATTTTTATTTTTTATTCTTTGATAAAATACTCAACAACTTATGTGTTGGCAGTTGAAGCCTATATAGATTTGAACCGATTTTTGGGAAGGTAAACCATGTATCATGGATGTAACTGCGTTATATACTTTCCCCTAACTTGGAGCATACTTCTTTTATCATTTATTGCCTGCAGTTATGAAGAGTATTGCATAAAATAGTATTTTGCCATTCCTTGGATGATTTTAGCCTGTCTGGTTATTAATTCAAATTTCCCAATATTTTGTTGCAATAAAATATCGGGAACATTTGTCTCATTTAGTTTGCAAGTTGTGTATGTTACTGCTTTAAAAAGAAGCAGAATAACTTGATATTTCTCGGGCCATGTCAAAATCAGCAAAGGAGTTTGTGAACTGGTGCATATACAAAGCTTAGACAACTAAAGTCCTTCACCTATGAAAAGCATCCCCTTTTGCAATTCCTTGCAATTCCTTGGTCCATTTGAAGGGAGAGAAGCAGAGGAGCTTTTGATGGTGCATCTATGAGGGTAATTGTGACTGGATCAACTGATCATGTTTAGTGCTCATTCCTGTCTCGGTTCAGAGTTCTTTTATAGATTTCCATCAGGATTGCTCCAGGTTTAATTTGATCTAGTGCTAGGGCTGGGGTGTGGCTTTTCTTTTTTCTTGACTTTTTTTTCCCTCACTCTGCCTACCTCTTGTATATCAGAGAAGTTCACTTTTTGGAGGGTAGGTTGTGACTTGTGATAAATAGGACTTTTTTATCTTGCAGAATAAAGGTTGATTCCTTCTTTTCTTCAGATCTGAATACATGGATATATTACATTTGCATTTATCATGACCAGTGATTAAAAAATATCAGTTATCGGAAGAAAGGGGGTTTAGGTATACAAAAGATTGATCTCCTTAACAAGGCCTTGCTGGGTAAGTGGATCTGGAGGTTTGCCTTTGAAAAAGATATCCTTTGGAAGAAAGTGATCGGAGTGAAGTATGGCCAAGAGGGCTTTGGTTGGCGGACTAATGAAGCTCGCGGGGTGTTTGGAGTGGGGGTGTGGAAGGAGATTTTGAAGGAGGCAAATTGGTGCTGGGATAACATGATGTTTAAGGTGGGTAAGGGGACTAAGGTCAAGTTCTGGACTGATCACTGGTGTGGTAACGCGGTGCTGTCCCGAATTTTCCCTCAGTTATTTGCCTTGGCGGTCCATAGGAATGCAACGGTTAATGAGGTGTGGGACTCTAGCCTCGGTCAAGGGGGTTGGAATCTCAGATTTGCTAGAGATTCTAATGATTGGGAACTGGATCTAATAGGAGCTATGTTTAATATGCTGAGGGACTTCAAGATCTCCCAAGAAGAGGACTCAGTGTTATGGAAAGGTGGGGGTCAAGGCACTTTTGGAGTTAGGGATGCTTACAATTTGCTGGTTGCTCCCAATGCCCTCACCTTCCCGGTTAAGTGCATTTGGGTGGACAAGGTCCCAACTAAAGCTGCTTTTTTTGCTTGGGAGGCTACGTGGGGGAAGATCCTCACCTTGGATAGGCTTAAAAAACGAGGGTGACAGCTTCCTAATTGCTGTTTTTTGTGTGGCTGTGAAGAGGAAAATGTAAATCACATTCTTTTACACTGTATAGTGGTCAGGGTCCTCTGGGAAATTGTCCTTGCCTTGTTTGGGGTTCATTGGGTGTTCCTGGAGACAGTCAAAGAGGTGTTATTTAGTTGGAAGGGCCCTTTTGTGGGGAGAAAGAGGAAAAAAATCTGGTATTCCATCCCATTGTGTATTTTTTGGACGGTATGGAAGGAAAAAAATAGATTAGCTTTTAAGGGGGGTTCTTTAGAGATACAGAAACTCAAAAATTTATTTGTGTACATGGGAGAGGAGTCCTCTTCGCTTTTAGTCTTTTTGGAGTGGCTAGCGGCTACTTAAGGGCTGGTGAGGCTGCTTGTTCTTTTGTTTTTGGGTTAGGCTGCGTTGTATACTCCCTATATGCCTTGTGGCTTTTTGCCCTTTAATATATTTTGTGCTCATTTATCAAAAAAAAAAAAAAAAATATCAGTTATCAGTCATGGTCAATATGAAATCAGGGAAGAAAAATTGCTCCAACCGAGTTTCGCCGAATTTCTGGTGAATTTCAGCATTATCACTGATTTTTTGGGCATTTTTCAGCCTCATCGCCCAATTTTTCAGCCCCAAACTCGGCAGCCCCACAACAGTGCACTCCTTGTTTTAAAATATAAAAGAAAGGGAAGCAATGGGACCATAACCATAATCATTTTTAAATTCTATTTGATTTATTTTTGATAATATAAAAACATCATGATAATCTTCTCACTGAGTTTTTTTTTATTATCTTTTGTACAGTAATTACATACAAATGAATATAAAATTATAAATAGGTTGTAAACATTTTTAAACAAAAAAAGAAATTATACATGTATCATTATTTCCTTAATATTCATTGCATCTAAATAAGATAGATCATCGTTTTAAGAGTAAATGTGTTTGCGATTTCTGTATGTTGTATTATATATACTTATTTTATCATTTCTTGGAGTTTCCCTTTTTTTTGAGTTTTGATGAATTTTTGATCCACAAATGTTTTGTCCTTTTTCCAATATTTCCATAAAATCCAACCAGCGATATTTTCATAATTTCTGATATTGTAATGCTTGATCATGACTTTGTCCTCTGTTATAATATTTGTGAATTTAAGCCAGCTTGTTCAGCTACTATTTCACAGGTTTCAGTGAAAGCATTAGAAAAGTCAATGCCTGATGAAGGCAATGGATCTCATTGTGACGAAGATCATTTTTTGTACACACAGGTAAGATGAATTTCCTTATTTTTCCATCAACTCCATTATTAGCGGATATGCATTTATTTTTCCTGGCTTAACAAAGCATTTTGTCTTAACCTTTTGGGATTGGCTACATAATGCTGTTTCACTGTTCTGCTTTATCTACTGCCATACTTTATATTAAATCATACTTCAAGGTGTTTTTGTCACAATGTCAACCCTTGTCCTCTTTTGTCTACTTCTCATTCTTGCAGCACCTTAATCCCAGAGTCCTGGACCATGACACTCCTTACTGGTGCAAAACCTAGTCTGTGTAGGATTTAGCTGAACCATCTTAATTGATTTTCTCTTATCCTGTGAATAAACTTGCCTCTTGCTATTTGAAGAAGGCCCTTTTTTTTAAACTAGTTATAATTTGATGGTAATCTCAGGTGATCCAAATATAACAAGATTAAAAATAATTGCAATTTCATGAAAGCATGCAGACATTTTAGTGAGCATAAAACTGAAGGAAGGATTATAAAATTCAGTAAGCTATCATTTTCTTATTGCATTGCTTAATGATGCCCCAATATGAACATCAAGTCAGTGGCCGATTAATTGGTAGGACACATGTGTTTATGGAATAATGTGGTAGATGCCCTCTTAGGTGTGGGATCTTTCTGCCTTTTTTCCTTTTGATTTATTATAAGGAAATATATCCTCTAGTTAATCTCATAATTTTCCCTGTTGCAAATATTCCTACCCTTTGAAAACTGGTTTAGATTTTACTTATATTTGCCTACTTACTCAAATATGGGAGGTATAAAGGAGGCTGCTTCAATAGAATTGTAAAGAGAAACTAAGGTAGTGTTTGTTTTTTTGGCTTTTTGCTAAAAACAATTTGTTTTTAGAATTTAGGTTGTTTGTTTTTCTATTTTTTCATGACTTATTATAAACTTTTTACTAAATAGAAAAAGCCAAAATATGTAGCTTTTTCTAAATAGAAAAAATAACATATTGATTTTTTTTACTTTTTAATATTTAATAGAAATAAAATACTACAAAAACAACCAACCTAATATTTAATACTATTAAGCATTAAGGTTCTATTTAGAATTAAGTAAAAAAACAAACACCACCTAAGTTGGAGATTTTCTTCTAGGATGTTATCCAACCAGTACTCTGATGGAAGAGAATTTCATCATGGTGCAACAACCACTTTTCTGGCCATGATGCTCTCTTTCTAATTACATCAAGAGCGAGCGAATAAAATGTGGTGGTTTTCATGTTTTTACTGGTGAAATGCTTCAAACAGAGGGTTATGGACAGCATATTGCATGACTAACCTTTTTGTTTGCTTGCAACTCTGCTGCATGTTAATTGTTACTTGCCTAAGTTAAACTTAATGTACTTCTATCTATATGTATCTATATCTGCAGCATGAAGCTGGTCATTTTCTAGTTGGCTACTTGCTCGGGGTTCTTCCACGAGGATATGAAATACCAAGCAAAGAAGCTTTAAGGCAAGATAGATTTGCTGCAGGGAGAGTGGAGTTTGTGGGATTTGAGTTCCTTAGAGAAGTAAGGACATTCTTGCCATTTATTATGCTTCTTTTTAAACTGAAGCCCATAGGGTTGAGCATTTTTCTACTTTTTTTCATACAATAGTAGTACTTGGAGCATTTTATACGACTTTTCTTTACCTATCAAAAAATAAATAAATTAGCTGTACTTGGAACCATCTAAGACTTAGAATAATTATGATTTCCGTGTCTTTAGATGGAGCCTCTATATTTATTTTAGATTTTGTTGATTGGATGGGCTCTTTTTAATGGAAGAGAGGTGTGTCTTTGGTTATTCTCTCTACCTCGTTACTGTTTTGGCACCTTTGTTTACTGTGTGCTTTGGTGTGCCTTTTTTTTATTAGGCATTGTTAATAATATTCTTGTTTCACTAGAGAGAGAGAGAGAGAGAGAAGGGGGGGGGGGGGGGAGAGAGAGAGGAATATGATTTCTATATCTATATATTTCATTTGGATGGTCCATTTTGTAGAAATCCAAAGTGTTTTGGTTTAAATGGCATGAGCATTTTTCTACTACTTGTTTCATACAAGAGTAGTACTTGGAACCATCAAAGACTTAAAATAATTATGATTTCCAAGTCTTTAGATGGAGCCTCTATGTTTATTTTAGATTTTGTTGATTGGTTGGGCTCTTTTTTATGGCAAAGAGGTGTCTTTGGTTATTCTCTCCATCTCATTACTGTTTTGGCACCTTTGTATGCTCTGTGTGTTTTGGTGTGCCTTTTTTTATTAGCTATTGTTAATAATATTCTTGTTTGCCTATCAAGAGAGATAGAGAGAAGAATATGATTTCCATATCTACATATTTCATTTAGATGGTCCAATTTGTAGAAATCTCAAGCGTTTGGTTTACAATCCCTTGATTCCCATTTTTCTTTTTCAACGAAGTTTATATTTGGTGAAACAAATTGTATTTATTATAGGATTTTTATATGTATACAATGTGGTTTAGAACTTACTGTGAATAAATTAACAAATAAATAGATTATTATACGTGTGAAGAGGATTTTGTTGACATGTTATGGATCATGTAGAAAGAAGATATTGGTTCGTTTTCGCACTTCATCAGATAAATTTGGTCATATGGACAAGTACTAATATAGGGATTAATATGTGTGAAGAGGATTTTGTTGACATGTTTTGGATCATGCAGAAAATAAATGCTGGTTCATCCTCACACTTCATTTGGCAAATTTGGCCATATGGACAAATAGTAAGATTGGGGGTTAATACTTTGAATCATAGTGAAGATGAGAGATGAATGTGAGGCATGGTTATAAAATGAATTTTCATATGTTTTGGTAAAAACGTGGTAGTCCTAAATGAATTAAGCATTTAGCAGCACATAATGCGAGATGCAAGACTTGGAATAAATATAGTGGTGTTCTTATGTGCCATAGTGAATGATAGGGAAGCAGGGACTGTGCTTCAATTGATTGGTGAAACAATTTATGGATATAAAAAGTGCATTAGATAGAGGAATTCTAGATTTGACCAGAATTTGAGTTTCATGCCATTGTCCATGGATCTAGTTCTGGTTCAAAATGTTAGTTCTAGATATCAAAACAGAGAACTCACCACCTCTGGTGGAATTAGTAATCTCAGATTGGTTCTGTTTTGAGCTTAGAGCTTCATTCATAGTTCAGGTTCAATTCTCAATGGATAAATTGGATTTATTGGGCTGCAATTCATGTTTTATTGCCATATGACCGATTGTACTTCTGATTTTGTTTTCCTTGTATTTGACTATGAATTTGGTCTAAATCAGCTTCTGTGTGCTGGTAATATGTTTGTGGTCATTAGATATCATTTGCTCTTTCCTTGAATTTGTTTAAGATTTTGATCTAAATCTGTCATTTAAATGCTGAGACATTAAAGATTGGTCATGAAGATAGAAATATTCTTATTTTCTTGTTATAACATTTCTATGTTTTAACCTTTTTTTATTAATAATTATTTTGTCATTGTACCATTGTGCAGGTTAGAACAACAGAGATAGTAGAGAAAAAATTCAGTAAAGGGAAAGTATGTGACAGGATGAAACTTTTCTGTTTTTATATGCACCTTATTCATGGAAAAGTTGCAATATACAAGCATCACTTCTGCATTATTCATTTTCTTGAAAGTTATGCCCTCCTGCTGTCATACATCTTATTCTTTTCCAGGTGTTGTGAAATTGCAATCCATCTGACTGCTAGAACAGAACCATCTGTGAACCAATTTGTCTTGTTCACTTCATCCTCATAAAAAGTTGACTTTATTGATGCCTTCATTATGGTGTGTGATGTATTTTATGATTTTATTGACTTTTTAATAAAAGATATCCTGCTTGAATTTTTTCTCAAGGATAGAAATCTGTGGTATAAAATGAATGACTGGGAGAATAGTCTACTTCAAACCTGCATGTTGGAAACTTTATTTACTAATCATGTATGTAATTCTGAGTGGTATTTCTGTCATCTGCAAGATTGATTCTGTGCCCCAAATCCTTTCAGAAGTAGGGCTGGATACACCATGAAGGCACCAAAAGAAAAAAGGGTGTTTGCTATTGTTTTGGCCATTCCCTCATGAAATCCACCAAAAGAAATATTCCCATATAAATGTTTTCTTTTCTAAGAGCTAAAGCACCTTTCTTGACTAAGAATTATCTGGTTAGAATACGATGAGCCACCATTACTTCCTTTATCAGTCATGTTTAATAATGACATGATCACAAAGTTATGTAAAAGAGAAAATTCAAAGGTCTGATAGTGGATGTTAATGTGCTATGTGATAATTATCCTGAAAATTTTTGTTTACTTTGTTGCTTTAGTGTCATGGTTGTCTCTAATATATGTGTTTCTGTGGCATGCAGTCCAAAAAAGGCAAAATTTCTTCCAAGGTAAAATAGTATGATTCCTTTCCAAGTGGTTATTAGGACAAGAAAATAATTTTTTTAGCTATTCAGGATTACTAGCTCTTGTTGTGGTAAAATATCTGATTATTCAATTATAGAGTTTTACTAACAAATGTTACTTAATATTAATTATAGTTCTTTCTTTTTTCTATAGACCTTAAACAGGTTTTCATGTGTAATAGTAGCAGGATTGATAGCAGAGTACCTAGTATTTGGATGCTCTGAAGGGCTTCATTCTGATGTTGAACAGGTTAGAACCCACTACTCCTGTTTTAACATTCAGTAACAAAACATCTAGAATTGCACTAAACTGCTTGGGATCTCTAAATGAAATATTTTCAATTGCAAACAGCTGGACGAAGTGCTCAAGTGGCTGGGCTTCTCAGAGAGTGAAGCTTACTCCCAAATGAAATGGGCTGTACTGAATACTGTTTTGATATTGAGTCGTCACCATGAAGCTAGATTAAGACTGGCGAAGGCCATGGCATTGGGAAAACCAGTAGGCTACTGTATTGATACAATAGAGAATGTTATAAAGGAAGTAATTTAGGTGAGGTTTGATTCTTCACATGTTACTTTCTCCTTTCTATGAGAATTTCATGGTTTTTGTTTTATTTTTATGGCATTTTGCGTTTCTCCATCTCCTAGGATATAGGTCGACTTTACATTATCACAAGGAAGATGAAGAAATGAATGTCTCAAAGATGAGGTGGAACCAAGGAAGCCAGGCATTTGGTATTGACTAATGAAAATCACAAACAGGCAGAGCCATCAGTCATCGTTTGTGTAGGTTTGATTACCCTCCCTGCTGTTTAATATATCTGATAACTAAAAAATTTCTCCACTCCAATGGTTAAATATGGTAGATCTCCCATTGTAACTTGATAGATGGATTATTGCTACATTGCATTTAGGGGGTTAGCTACTCAGACTTGAGCTCACATAAACTTCTATTCTGAGTTGTGCATGCCTGTTTCTTGACCAGTCCCAGATTGTGGGCCAGAAATTTCCTTCAGGGCATGATTGCAATGATAAAGAATAAACATTCACAATTTTCACTTGAAGGGCTGTACTACATTTCCGCCTTTTCTTTGAGCTACCCAAAATGATCCACAACTCCATTTGAGTAATAGAAATTACATTCTCCCTTGCAAATATTTGTTGTTACACTGCCACTGTCACATGCATTCCACCATTAGACCAGACAATCCTGCCATTTGCTAATATCATATAAACATAACACACTTTTGAACCCGAGAATCATAGATTAGCCTTTTTCCTAACTCTCAAACCATGGTATCATGACAAGTTGGCTGCAACAATACAAGAATCAAAGCAACCCACTGATGAGTTGCAAACAACACAAGTTCAAAATCCTTCACAATCAAAGCCCTGTCTTACTCACAGGTGAGAAATTAAAGGAAACTCTTGGTGAACCAGAATACATCTTGCAGAAAGCATTCAATTTCAAAGTTGAACAGTGCAACCTAATCATTTAATTGATTTTAAAACCATTCAAGACCATCACTTATCTTCAAAATTGTGCTAAGAAATCTGAGAGGCATACCCACATAACAAAACCCATTCAACCGCTCCGTCTTCCATGAATCAAAAGAGTACATGGAGCACCTCAAAAAGCTTAGAACTTCATTTTGTTCCAAAGAGTTTAAAAGAACAAAACTTTATCCATAGAAGGAAGAGAAGATGTGTATACTACATATCTATCAAAAAGACAAAGGACAAGGAGATGCCATTAACACAACTCCCTAAAATTCCTGGGAAGCAGACCCAATCTCCCCCTTGCCTTTACCCGTCTTCTTTGGCAACAGAGTCTGGTGGATGTTGGGCAAAACCCCTCCATTAGCAATGGTTACTGACCCCAATAGTTTGCTTAGCTCCTCGTCATTCCTTACTGCTAGCTGTATGTGGCGAGGTACAATGCGATTCTTTTTGTTGTCCCTCGCTGCATTTCCAGCAAGCTCCAAAACCTGACTCAGCACACCATCAAACCATCAGAGTCTTGATTCAAAAGAGCGAACCATAAAACCCGTATAATCCTATGCTTTCTTGGGTTCCAATTCGTCAAAACATCGCAAAAAGAAAGCTTTTTTCCCCCATTTTTACTTGATAAAATCGTTCCAAAAAACTCTATTTTCATTGGATAAAATGCTCAAACAGAAAGAACCAAGAAAGATATACATCCCGATCAAAAACAATGGAAAAAAAAAGCTCCAGAGTTGAAACCCTAATTTACCTCGGCCGCGAGATACTCAAGAACAGCAGACAGGTAGACGGGGGCGCCGGCTCCAACACGCTCGGCATACTTTCCGGCCTTGAGAAACCTTGCAATCCTCCCCACCGGAAATTGAAGCCCAGCCTTCTGAGACCGCGATACCGACTTTGAGGCCTTTGGCTTGCCTCTACCTCCCTTGGTTGATCCCGTGGAACTCATCTTCAATCTCAAATCTCTACCTTAAACGAATCCAAAACCCTAACCCTAAAATTTTGGCTGTGAATGAGACGGCAGGTGTGAATGTTGAAATGCCTGTTGAGAGAGCGGTGTCTATATAGAAGCAAAGTGTGTGATCTGATTGGTTGATACGCCTTCACGGGGATTGCCAACGTGGCAGGTACTTTAGATTCGCGGGAACTATTTTCATTTTGATTTTAGGGGTTGTTGAGTTTTGAGAGGGAAAGGCTAGTACGACGTCGTTTCGTGTGAATGCCTCATGAATTGGCGGCAGCCCGCTTGTTGGGAAACATTTGCGGGCCCAGTTTTTGAACCGGCCCAAAATGGTTTTGAAAGCCTTGTTTCGTTGTTAAAAAAACCTATACGAAAAAAGGCACAAATATTGTTGGAAGGAATTTTAATTTCTTTTATCTGATTATGATGACAAAATAAAAATTTTGAATTATTTTTACATACAGCTTTTTTTTTTTTTTCTAATAAAGAAGGTGCATTTTTCTTTTTATGTTTCTTTTAGTGCCATGGTCCGACTATCCGGCCTTTTCTTTATAATTTCCTTTTAGTATCGTGCCTTAATTGTCCGATCTTTTTAGTTTATTTATAGTGTCTTGCCTTAATTGTCCGACTTTTCCCTTTTAGTAAAAGGAAATCATTTGGGCTCAAGTTTAAACATCATTTTCATGTTTTACCTCTTGAACTTAAAAAATGTTTTCTTTCAAACCATTACGGCTATATTTGGTTCTAGAAAGTTTGAGGGAAAATATGAAAGAAAATAGAAAAGGAAAGTGGAAGAGAGGAAAAAAAGAAGGAAAATAAAAAATATATTTAAAATTAATAAATTATTTTTGTATATTTCTTCAATTATCGTCTATTATATAAAGATTGAATAATTTTAAAATATTTTAATTTTTAACTAATTTTAATTATTTTTGATTTTTTTTTTTCATATTTTTCATAATGAAACCAAACATGAAAAAAACTATTTTCCTTAATACTTTCAAACAACCAAACATAACCTATAGAAAGGACATGTTTGGAATGCTGGAATAAAGAATGGAAATGAGAAATCAATTTTATCTTTTGAATTGCTTTTAAACATTATAAGATAAATAAAAATTTCATTGTTGTGGAATCTAAACCTACTCTTATTAAGATTTTAATTTTTCTTTTTTACACAGAATCATGATTCCCTTTCATTTTCTATCGTAATTTCTGTCCTATTCCCACGCACCAAACATGCCCAAAGGTTCTTTCTAGGAGAGCTTTTTTTAAATTCTATCCATATTCTCTTTCCCACTTAAAAGGGTTGATCCAAGGTACAGGCCCATTCAAGCTCTGATCTCCAATTGAACTCCCTGTAGTAAGTGGGGAACCTACTTTCAGACCCTCACTTTTAAGAGGTCTCTCACCTCTTTAACTCTTGATGTGCCCAGTGACAGAATTTTCTTGGGGGTGATTGGATGATGGGAAAACCAAAAAACAAAAAACAAAAACAAAAAAAACAAGGTGTCATTGAAAAAGAGGGCCATGGACCATGGACCATGGTAGTATTCTCTATTCATAACTCCATGTTAGGACCACAGCCCACTTCTCCAAACTCACTTCTTAACATTGAAATGGATGGGGTTTATGCCTGGAGTTTGACACCAAAGATGCAGACTTCTCAGCCCTTTTTCCTCCATTAACTGCTCATTCCACTGTGTTTGGTTCTGTTCCAGAAACCCTTTTGCAGTTCACTCATGAGAATGCCAAGTAGGGGATCTCTCCATTGCATTTACAGCTCTCTATCATACATGGAAAAGAGCATGAGATTTAGGATTATCTGCAGAAACTCATATGAAGAACTGCACCACCAGCAGTCAGTGGGTGGCAGAATTGTGGAGGAAACTGTTTGATTTTGTTTCCAGATTTTGAAAATGCTCTTTCTACTGATTGATTTCCATTTCTGTAATATTTTACAAAATCAGAAGCACGTTTGCATGTTATATTATGCATGTGAAAAATGTGTATTTGCTTGACTCTTGTGTTTGGCTCATTTTTCTTATTTTTTATTTACCATAAAAAAAAATATAAAAGAAAACTGAATATAATTAAGTAAGTTTGATGAAATATGTTAAGATAATTTATTAATTATATATATATATATATACTTTCTCTTTCTTTTTTTTTTTCTCAAATGTTATAAAAAATTTTAAAAAAAAATTCTTTTCTCCTCACGGTAATTAGGTTTTTTAATTAAAAATACTTGTTTTAAATTACTTTATTTCCTCTCTCAATCCTAATGATTGAAATTAAGACTATGTTTGGTTCTCGAAAATGAAAATGTAAAGGAAATAAAATAGAAAAGAAAGAAAAAATAGATTTAAAGTCCATAAATTATTTTAATATATTATTTCAAATATTTTTCATTTATTTAACTATTTTATATAAAGATTAAATAATTTTAAAATATAAAAATTTCTTCATAATTTTAATTATATTTAACTTTCTTTCCTATTTTCCATGGTATAACTAAACATGAGGAATCAAACATAGCCAAAGACTTTTGAGTTGCCTTTTGCTATGTTTGGTTCCCGGAAAGTACAAAGGAAAGAAAAAAAATACTAAGGAAAATGATTTTCTCATATTTGATTGTCCTATAAAAAATATCAAAGAAAATCAAATATAATTAAAATTAATTAAAAACTTATATATTTTTAAATTATTTAATTTTTATATTAATGAGTTAAAATAAATAAAATGAGTTTGAAGTAACAAAAAAAATAATTTATCAAGTTTTAATCTATTTTTTTTATTTTCCTTTACTTTTTCTTTTCTTCTACTTTTCCTTTGTATTTTCTTTCCCTCGCATTTTCCCTCAAATTTTCCAGGAACCAAACATAGCCAAGATGCCTAAGAATTTTCATTAGTTATTTTACTAATTAATTTTTCATCTCAAGTTTATAACTCTATTTCCATAATGCAAATACCTAGACCATAAAAATATGGAGAAAACAAAAAGAATGAGAGAGGACTTCTATTTTGAAAGCGAAAAAAAAAAAACGTGTCTTTTCTTGTCTTGGCCATTTTAGAGAGATAGAAAAAGAAACGTTTTTCTTCTTGTTGATCGAAACTTTTTTTTTTTTTTAATAATGACAATTTTGGATAGAAACTGCTACTCCATTTTTTTATTTATTGAATTTGATCAAATCGATCAACTTGAACATACAAACCCAATTCCAACACCTAAAATATCATTAATTGATCTGTAAAAAAAAAAAGAAAAAAAAAACCGCTTTTTATTGTCACTAAAAAATTGTGACATGTTAATATATATATATATATTGAGAGAAGGTGGCAGAGAGGTGCATGGAATTAGTATAAGAGGCCAAGAAATAATTAGCAACATATTGGTAGGAAAGCCGAAAGCTACACCCCACCTTTCCATTACTACAATCCAATATATGATATAGAGGAGGGCAAATATTTCCCCTTTCACATTCCACTTCTTTCCTATTCTTAAGGTCTAACTCACATGTATAATATGTTTTCAGACTTATATTTTTTTTATTTCCTAAATCAAAACTAGTCTAAAAGCATGATAATTACTAAAATGTCACACCCATATTAAGAATTTCATTAGGAATTATTATTTTTTAATTTAAATTTTGAATTAAAAAATCATTATTTTTTAATAATTAGAAGATATTATTTTTTTGAAATATGCCCATATTATTAGAAGATAAGAATGGAGAGGACCAAAAAGCAAGTGACAGAAATAACATGAGAGCAAGGAGCCAGAAATGCACAACAAGACAAATAAAATTATTTTTTTTTTATTAAAAAAAAGGAGGTGTTGAGATGGAGTCCACAAAAAATAAAAAATAATTGTAGCAATTACTTTATATATAAGAAAATTAAAGGGTAAGAACTAAATTTAAAAATAAAAAATATATAAAAAATAAAAATAAAAAAGGAAAAGAGAAAGGGGTAAAGCAGAAGAAAACAAAAACTGTTCAGTCCAAGTTGTTGACCTAACCTAACCTAACCCAACATCAATTGGGCTGCACCTTGATTACTATACTCCCCATAATACCATATCACTCCCAAATACAACACAACTCATTTTCACTCTTTGCACTGCATGCTTTGTACTTTTCTTTCCTTTCTGTTGTTTGGATCCCAAGAATCTTAAACAAGATAGAAAATTTCATGATACCTCTTTGATAATATATCATATCAAATTTTAAGTTCCAACCCTTATGACCATTTTTCATCAAAAAGGTTAAAATTTGGTAGATAAGAATAAAATTTTAAATCTGTATAATTAAAAAGAGATGTATCCAAACAACACCTAATTTTGATGAAGTTCTCATACAAAATTTCATTTTCTAGGAAAATTTAAATGAAGACCAAGATTTGCAATAATGGGTGAGAAAGAAAGAGTGGTTGTGAATAAATGATTAAAATTTTATAGGAGGAAGAACACTTTGTATTTTTGTTTTGAAAGGGGCATTTGGTATTGAGAAGCAAACAAGGAAGAGGGAACCAAAGAAAAGGATGGGAAGGCGTGGCACATATGTGAGGACAACACATCAATCCAATTTGATGAGGTCAGCATCCCACTTTTCCATCTCATTTTCTCCACATTTTATTTCTTTTTTATTTTTTATTTTTTATTTTATAGAATACCAAAAATGTCCTTTCAAGGCACCAAAATCTTCTCCCCAATCTAACCTCAGCCTAACTTGATTTTTTTATGGGGCAAACAATTGGATCCATTAATGAAATACTTCATTTGATTAAATTTTTTTCATATGTTAGATGATTGTCTAGTTATAGACATAATCAATGCATTACATTGGAAACTAATTCATGTCTAATCTTATTCGAAATTGCAAAAATTTCGGATGTTTTTAAAAAGTATATACATAAAAAATGTAATCAAAGTGAAAAATGTGATCGACGTATAAAAAGTATGTTTAAGGTGTTGAAATATAAAATTTATAAACTGGGAATAAGGAATGTGACGGGATAAAAAAATAGTATTATAATATAAATAATGTGACTAGGATACAAAATATGTGATCGAGGTATAAGGAATGTGGGTATAGTACAAAAAATATTAGTACTATACTCATGTATGAAGAGTGTGATTAAGGTATGAAAAATATGATTATGGTACTAAAAAATATATAGGTAGGGTATAAAATTGTGATTAGAGTAGGAAAGATGTAACTAGGGTATAAAAAATACAATCAACATAAAAAATAATGTGATATCCTATATTACATAGGGGGGAAATTTTTTAATATTATATAAATATGAATTTTTTTTAATCATGTAAACATGTTTTATGTTTATAAGAGTCTTTTTTGAACTCAGAGTAAACAATATCTATATGGTTATGTGAGAGTTGTTGGTTCAAAATTATATAAAAATATTAAATATGATAATATAAAATACAGGAGTAGAGTAAAAATGAAATAAACAAGGATAAAAAGAATATGATCAAAAAGCAATACGCGTGACAATGAATGAAAATATAAGATTTTATAATTTATATGTAAAAAATGTTCACAAAAAAAATGTGACTAAAGTATAAAAATGAAATAAAGAAAAAAAAATGACTAAGATACTAAATTGTGAAAATTGTAAAATAAATATGAAGAGTGTAATAAATATATGAAAAATGTTACTAAAAATAATAATTACGTAATAAATTTTAAATAATTTTATCAAACAATCCTAATACTTAAAATAATAATTAAATAATAAATTTTAAGTCAATAATTAAGTATAATTTAATTTAAAATTAACTTAAATTATTAAGTAATAAGTATTAAATTTTACCTAACACATTATAAGATAAAATATATTTAATTTATTTTTATTTTCTTATCATATTTGTCAAATTGCAAAATTACACGATATTAAAAAATGAGTTAAAAATTTGTGTAATATTACATGCAATCTAAACTCACACAAACTTTCATTTTAAAATACAAAAATAAAAAGGGCATGTTTGTTAATTCCAATTTAGGGTATTTTAGTCCATAGATATAAAGGGTGTGAGGGGCATGTGACTCTCAAAAGGTTGGTTTCATGGGCTTTTGGCCCTTTGGGATATTTTCTTAAAAATGTGATAATTTCTTTTTTTTTTCTTTTTTAAGTAAATAGTAAAAAAAATTATTTGAATTATTATTCACGTCACCCACTTGGATGTGACAAAGAATAATTGTCTGACATGATGTGTGGATGAGTAGAAATTTAATTCATAGACTATAATTTATATTATTTATTAATAAAATTAATGGCTAATAAATTGTATTTGGGACCACACAATTATTATGGGAAGACCTATTCATCCATGTTCCACTTTCTATCTATGATTGAACATTTTATTTATTTATTTATTTTTCTCTACATTTGGCACTTGAAATTATTTGTCATTTAGAAAAAAAAAAAAAACAAGGGTATTAATGTCTTATATTATACTAATGATTGGGTATTAAAAATGTACTGCGTACTAAAACCCTACTTGTGGGTTTAAGACAAGGAGGGCAAACAAGTCATTAGAAGCATAATTTATTTTTATAAATTATTTTGTTGTTGAAATTTATAAATTATTTTGAATATATTTCAATACTTCAAAATGATTTCGAAAAACAAACATGTTTACTAGTGTTATATTCCAGCATAAAAGTATTTTTTAAAAGCCATTTCCCCACCCCTTTATTATTATTTTTTTAATAAAAAATATTCAAACATTTTTTTTATTGTGAGTAAACTTTTTATTAGAAATTTAGATCATATTTTATAATTGTTTTTTAAAACAATTTTTGAAAAATTATTTTTTAAGTTGTTTTGTAAAATAAAAGTTTATTTAAGAATTTAAAATATTTTTAATATTTTTAAAATTAATTTTTATGTCTAAATTTTTATTTTTAATCATTATATATGTTTATATAATTATTATTTTTAAATAATTATCATAAATTACTGAAAATAATTAAAAAAATATTATCTAAAAATACCTTTTTTTTTGTTTCAACTTATTTTCTAATATTTTATTTTTAAAAATAAAAAATTATTTCTAAAAATAATTATTAAACAAACTTATAATTTTCAGACTAGTAGGTGGTGTTTGTTTTTTTTTTACTTAATTCTAAATAAAACCTTAATACTTAATAGTGTTAAATATTAGGTTGTTTGTTTTTGTAGTATTTTATTTCTATTAAATATTAAAAAGTAAAAAAAATTAATATATTATTTTTTTCTATTTAAAAAAAGTTACATATTTTGGTTTTTTTTATTTAGTAAAAAGTTTATAATAAGTCATGAAAAAATAGAAAAACAAACAATCTAAATTCTAAAACTAAATTGCTTTCAGCAAAAAGCCAAAAAAACAAACACTACCTAAATCATCATGAAAATATTATACACATATAACATAATAGAAAAACTCTTAAAATGTTTTCTTATTTCAAATTTTTAAATAATATAGATAAGAACTACTTTCTTCTATTGGGAAAGTTGTGTTTTCATGGGCCAATATGGTAATAATATTGTTTTTGGAACCCAAGTTTGTGAAATGGGAAAAACATTTGTTAATGTGGAAACTTATATCAGTTTCATGCACTCTGAGCCGGTTGTTTTTTTTCTACCGAAATTGCCCCTCCAGGTATCCAGGTCAGCAGCCCATCTCAGCACGTGAAGGTAGTACTTGAGGTGCGTTAAGGTAGTACCTGAGGCACATTAAGGTAGTACCTGAAGACCATTAAGGTAGTACCTTATGTGCATTAAGGTAGTACCTGAAATTTCTTATAATTACATAAGGTACCGTTGGAGTAACCTATGAGAACATAACAATGTCATGCTGCAATAGGTAATGAAATTAACTAATAAAAATCTGAAGCCACAAAATGGCTACATTTCTCGCAGGTGCGTTAAGGTAGTACCTGAGGTACATTAAGGTAGTACCTGAAGACCATTAAGGTAGTACCTTATGTGCATTAAGGTAGTACCTGAAATTTCTTATGATTACATAAGGTACCGTTGGAGTAACCTATGAGAACATAACAATGTCATGCTGCAATAGGTAATGAAATTAACTAATAAAAATCTGAAGCCACAAAATGGTTACATTTCTCGCAGGTGCGTTAAGGTAGTATCTGAGGTACATTAAGGTAGTACCTGAAGACCATTAAGGTAGTACCTTATGTGCATTAAGGTAGTACATGAAATTTGTTATGATTACATACGCCACCGATGGAGTAACCTATGAGAACATAACAATGTCATGCTGCAATGTGTAATGAAATGAACTAATTGTGTCTTAAGTCACACAACAACAACATTTCTCAAATATGCACTAAGATAGTACCTGATGTACATTAATGTAGTACCTCAAGCCCATTAAGGTAGTACATGTTTTGCATTAAGGTAGTACTTGATGCGATGAAACAATTCTGTCTTCGTTGACAAAAGATGTACACTACAAATTCCAACAAACATTACAAATTCACAAACACTACCAACAATTTCTACTAACCAACACATAATTTATGCATTTTAATCGCCAATATATGATATTGCCTAATTATATTCATCAATTATTACCATCAGTCTAAAAATCTGAATAAATACACAAGTTTTCCACCCAATTTCTAAATATGTCCACAACATTTTTCCATTTCATGAGTCTCCAATACACAAAAATATTGAGATCGAACAACCGCTCATACGATCCAAAATCGACATTCGCCTCAACCTATGCCCTCACCAATGGAGGAAAAATTGCAAATACAACAACCACTCGAAAATCACTCTTTTGCTCCAGTTTAAACAAAAAAAATATTAAAAAAACAACCCTAAATACAAATTAATTACCTTCACATTTGATGTGAAGGTTACAGAAAAATGTGATCCAATGAGAAGAACACGAGATTCTTCTTCATGAACCCAATATATCAGAGTTGTCGCTTCCATTCCGGTTCGCTTTCCTAAACCAGATTTTCAGTCAACACGTACCCTCCTCAAGCCGTCTTCTTAACTCGACCTTGTTTCAATGAAGTGCTCCATTTGGTTCTTCACAATTACCACAAGCAACAAAAATTTCGATTCAGGTTTTCAAATGTGTGAAATTTTGCAAATTTTCACACCCTCTTCGATCCGAAGGGGTGACGAAATTGGGATGATCGGGTTCAAATGGTTAGGACTTTGAGAGGAGAAGGGGCTGAAGATAGAAAACTAGATTGGAGTTTGGGATTAAAAGCTTCAGAAATTAAATGAGAGAAATCGTTGAAAAATATACAAGATTCTCTGCTTCGCCTCGGTGACGGAGTGAAGACAGATGAGAGGAATGGCTGCAAAAATGAGAGAGAGGGAAGAAAGAACGGCTGAACGCTAGGGTTTTCTTGTGGGAACCTCTGCTTCACCTCCGTGACAGAGTGTAGAAAGATGAGAGGAATGGGTACCTGGAGGGGCAAGCTCGGTAGAAAAAACACAGCAGCTCAGAGTGCATGAAACTGATATAAGTTTCCACATTAACAGATGTTTTTCCCATTTCACAAACCTGGGTTTCAAAAACAATATTATTACCATATTGGCCCATGAAAACACAACTTTCCCTCTTCTATTTTTAAAAACTACTTTTTATTCTTAAAAAAAGAAAATAATATTTGAATGTGGGGTTTATGTGGACCATTGGATTACCAAAATTTTCAAAGCTTCAATGTATGATGTGGACCATATGGTCCACCAAATGGACGGTCTTGATCGTGAGAAAAGTGGGGACAAGTTGTTGCAACTTATCCAAAGTACAAATATATGTACGCAGAGCTCCCCAAGGACGAATATAGAGGTACAACTTATTTATTTATTTATTTGTTATGAAAAATAAAATAAATAATAAATAAGAGAAGGAAGGATGGGTGTGAGTGTGTCACACACACGCAGATATTTGATATTCCTTAAAAACGTTGATTTTTGCAAATTATCCCACCGCCTTCGAGAAATGGGTCCCACTCCCAAAAGAAGGAGAGAAAACGGTGTCGTGTTGAGCATCACACAAAGTCAGAAACACGATACACGCTTTCAGGTGGGGGCCATGGAGGCTGCCAGCTCATCAAACTTTAGCTGTATTATCCAGTTGTCATGTGAAGTGAAGCAGTGGGGAAAAAGACACTTGTACACGTCTCTGTGATGGTACATCGTGCTTTCCTCCGTACGCATTTAATGCCCACAGCCCCCCTCCTCCCAACCTTTTTTTTTTTTTTTCTGCCTTTTCCGTCTCCCCACCCCCTCTATTTAATTTTTACTGCTCCCTGGAAACTCTTTTCAGTTTTCACCGTTGGTAAAAAAATTTCTCCTATATTTTGCTTGGTAAAAACGCTTGGTAATTATAGATAATTTGAATTTATTTATAACTTATTTAATCCACATTTGTTTAAAATTTAATTTTGAATAAATAGGTGAATTAGATCGTAAATATGTTAGATTATGAGATTAATTATATTAACTCTAACCGATTCTTAAATGAGTTCACGATGCATTGCCTAATTTTTAATTAAATCGTATTTGGATTTATATTTTTAATCTTATTATTATTTGTATTATATTTGAATTGATCTGTTTATAATGCATTTGATTGCATTTTTTTAAAATGTTTATAATCGAAATGTTTTCTCCATAAATGTTTTGAGAGAATCACTTAATACATGTTTCTCTAAAAGACATTAGGAGTAATTTTTCAAAATTTTAAAAGTATTTTTAAAAAATTTTCAAACGTTTTTTTTCTTTAAAAATATTTAAAATCCATTTGGTAGTGATTCTAAAAGGTGCTTTTAATCTAAAAAGTGTTTTTGAAAAAAATGAAGTGTTTGGTAAAATTTAGGAAATATTAGAAAAATTATTTATAACGTTGGAAAATCATTTGTAGTGTTTTTTGAAGAAATACTTGATAGATGATTTTCCTAAAAATATTTCAAAAATAAATATTTTTACTAAGAGCTCATTTGATGGTGATTTTAAGAAGCGTTTCTAACTTTTTTTAACGCATACAAATTTTTATCATTCAAGTGCTAAAAGGGTTAAAAATATTTTATAAAATCACCGTAAAACACATTTAAAAATGCTTCGAATAGAAGCATTGCCGAACCTATATTTATTAGATTAAATATGAATTTTTTAATAATAACTAAACAAAAACATTGAGAATTTTTGTCATATGAAGCAAAAAAAAAAAAAAAGTTTGACAATAAAAACTATTTTATATTCTGAAAAACATAAAATATAGTGTTTTTAGATAACATCTTTTAGTTGTTTTATATTACTTTTATTTATTTTTGTTAAGATTATTTTAAACAATAATTATATAAACATAAAGAGTGATTAAAAATAAAATATTTATATAAAAATTATAATTAAAATATATTTAAAATGTTAAAAATAGATTAAAAACATTTTAAGTTTTAAACAAATTTTTATTTTACAAAATTTTGAACAACAGTTTTAAAAAATTCTGCTCAAAAACTGTTTTCAAAATAGTTACCACATTCTTAACCACTTTACTGCAAAACAAATAAACTAAGTCATCGGCAAAGGTGTGTGAGGTCTTGTGAATGAATCGTGTGGGACTCTACTTCAGACGTGGCACATTGCATGCCAACTTCATACTTCCATAAAAGACAAATTTCAGACACTGCCCATTGCTTTTTATTAAACGATTATCTTCTTTAAGAAATTTGATTTTTGTAGAAATTTTAAAAAAATAAAAAGAGAAATAAAATTTAAATTTAATAAAATTTTCTCCATATTTTCAATATCAAATCCACAAGAGAGTTACATTTTATATTTTTTGAATTGGGTTCGGATGTCCAAGTGAGATTGACCCAATTTGATTTAATAAAATAAAAAATAAAGAAAATAGTTTTTGGGAATCGACCCAAAATTACTCATATAATATATATATATATATATGGCATTAATGATTTGGGTAGAGAATTGAAGGAGGAAAACACATAATGGGGTAGTGTTTTTAGGTGCATGCCACGTTTCATCTACATGATTGGGAGTAAAGCAGAGGTATGGTCCTCCGAAAATGGACAAAATTGTGGTTATGGAGTCTTAAAAAATGTACAAGTGAATTAGAGTGAGGTGAGACCCAAAACACATCATCTCTAAGTCCCACCTCTTCAGGTTGTTTTGTGGGGAATATGAATGAAAATTATGATGGGAAACCAATGTGAAATAAGGAGAATTAAAAATCCCTATGAGACTAGGATTTAGTTTCCATGGTAAGGAAATTTTCGTTATAAGAAATGATTTAAACAAATTAATAAACCGGAATGAAATTGATTTCTCATTTTTATTCTCTATTTTAACATTTCTAACATAATCCCTATTTCATGGCCATACATCTTTCCGGCCAAGGAATGAGAAATCTTTCTCCTGTTACATGAATCCAATTTTTATTTCATCCGGGAAAAACCATCTTTTTCTCAACAATGTTTTTGTCATTTGATCCAATAGCCTTGCGTTAGATAGAAACAAATTTGATAAATACTGATAACTCTCGGATGGAGTGTTAGATCGGAATGATCCATTAGATAATGAACTATTGGTTCTAAGCCATCTCTGACAATGAATCAACAATTCGAAGTGTTTTTCTTGCATATTCTTGATAAACCAGCATTTATATATAGATGTAGGAGGATCTGTTTGGGAAGTAAGAAACCCTTTAAAGTTTTGATCAAATTAGTTAAATAATAAAAAATGTTATTTGACATTGTATTCACATATTAATTATCGCTTTTATATAACACTAAGTTCATGTTTGGTATGCAACAGTGAAGTGAAGGATGAAAATGGGTATTTCATTTATTTTTATTTTTTGGTTGGTTTCAAGTTTGGATACATGATAATAGAATAAAGAATTATTCAAATGGAAATGAATCGTTAATTATAATTGAGATTTCAATTAAGTGTAATTTATTTTAGAAAATGTTTTAAAAACTCAAAAACAAAAACTTGTTTGGATGATATTTTTTAAAAAATAATTTTTTATTTTGATTTTATAAAAAAAATTACAAATTCAATTTATATAATATAAATCAATTTTAATTGAAATCTAATTAAAACTAATTTTATATGTACATTAAATTAAAAATAAATAGTTTTTAATAAGATATAAATAGTAATATTATAATAAAATTTTAAGATTTTTTATATTGATATTGAGTAGTGGAGAAAAAATGAAACACGAAAGGGATTGCGTTCTTATTTCTTTATATTTTTTAAAAATTGATGAAAACAACTTCTACTTATTTTCTAAAAACTATTATTTATTTTCACTTTATTATTAAAAATTATATTTATTTATTTTTTATTCTTATTTTCATTATTACTTACATTGAAATTGAAACATTCAAACATAAAAATTGGAACCATCAAATTCATTCATATTCAAGGAGAAATAAAAATTGAAATAAAATATTTGTTCTTATTTCTCGTTTTCATGTACCAAACATGACTTAAGTGTTAGGTGATTGATGCATATTTTTTTTTTTTTAAAATTAATCTTGTAAAACACAATATCATAGAAATCACACTTGAAAAAGATGAACAATTAGATAAAATAAAGTTCATTATAATGAACTTGATTGCCAAAGACAAGAATCAATCAATAGTATTATGAATCAATTGTAATCTTTGTTTCTCATTCTAACAATTGAGCTATAAATCTAATTGCAATATTCATCTCAATCTCATGTATGATCAATCAAAATGAATTATTCAATATTCAAGTGGTGATCAAGTATCACTAGAACCAAACTAAGCACCGATAGTCTCTTAATCAAAAGAAACAACTAAGAAAATATTAAAAATCACAATTTAAACAAGAAAAGTGAAGACTTAAGGCAAACAGTTCCTTAGATGGATTTTCAATTCTATGATCACACACCTATTGTATGAACATGGGTCCAAGTTAAAATGATCAAATTTCCAAATATGTTTTGATCTCAGTTGAAGTAAAAATGACTACATTTACACATGTTTGCTAGGATGGAGTAAGTCCCAAGTCCCCATTTTCACATGAAGTTAAGATGCAAAACTAGAGGTAGCAGAGGGCAATAATACATGGTCTAATCCATGTTAAGTGAGAGGGTATGTGTAAAATCATTTTAGAAGTTCCTTTTTTGTGTTAGGATCCTATTTGAGACGTGTATATGAATTTGTAATGCTATAATGCAAAATATTTCATATTTGGTTTCGGGAAAGGATTAAGAAAAAGGAAAAAAACATTGAAAAAATGACTTTCTATTATTTATTTATTATAAAAAATGGTAAAGAAAATAAAATATAATTAAAATTAATTAAAAAGAACAAAAAAATAATAATAAAGAATTGAAAGAGTAAGAACCTCTTTGACAACCGTCTTTAAAAACATTTTTATATTTTTTTTGTTCTTAATAATAGAAAACATCTTTTAATTATTTTCACTTATTTTTTAGGATTATTTTAAAAAAATAATTAAAAATAAAATATTAGAAATCAAAAATAATTTTTAAAATATATTTAAAAATATTAAAATCAAGTTAAAAATATTTTAGGTTTTCAAATAAATTTTTATTTTACAAAACATTAATAAAAATTTTAAAAACATATTCTTAAAAATTATTTTTAAAAACTGTTTTAAAACAGTTATCAAATATGCACTAATTTTTTTTTTTTTTTTACATTTTTAAGCTTATTATTATTATTATTATTATTATTTATATAAATGTTAAATAATTTAAAAATATTTAAAATTTGAACTAATTTTAATGATATATATATATATATATTAAAAATAAATAAGAGGAGAAAATAAAAAAGAAAGAGAAAAAGAAAGAGATAGAAGTACGAGGGAAAGTGTCCAGGGGGAAAAAAACAAGTGAACCCCAACCACACTGCCAAGCGCATAATATGACAAAACAGTACCCGCCTACATTTTCTATTTTTCTTATTACAGAAAGGGAAAGGGGGTAAAAATGTCACTTCACCTTGGAACGGACTCCGTTTGTCCTCACGCGCCTTGGCGTCGGCCGCAAGCTCGCACTCCTTTGTCCCCCCACTTCCTCCGTTTTCCTTTGTCTCCATCTTCCCACTTTTATTTTCCCTTTTTTATTTTAAAAATAATTTCGCAGAAAATCATTTCCTATTTCTTTTTAATTAATTTATTTTTATTTATATAAAAAGGGTCCCACCTAACAGTTTCTTTCGGCCGCTCACTTTGTCGTCTCTCTCGTCTCCGTTCACCCTAGTCGTTCTTTAGCATTTGTCTCTATTCTCCTGCTATCTTGCGCCTCCCCTCTTATCCTCCACACCTCCCCCTCTCTCTCCTCTGTTTTATTGCAGGCAGATTAATAGAGATTTTTTAATCTCGGAGACACACTCTCAGAGATTAGGGTTTTGTTTTCTGTTGTTATTCTGATCCTCCTTTTTTTTTTTTTTTTTTTTCCTTTTCCGTTTTTATTTTTATTTTATTTTTAATTTTGTTTGTTGGGTGGGTTAAATAAGTGTGGCTCCTAGAGAGAGAGAGAGAGTGGAGATTTTTTGTTTGATTGTGTGGTGCTGTGTTGGGTTGTGGTTTTGGTTTGGAATTGTGGTGATGAGTCGTGAGGTGGGTAATTGTGGGAAGATCTCTGTTGGGTTTTAGGGTTTTTGGTTCTATTGAATCTTGGAGGGCCTAAAGGCCAGGTTCATGGCCGGGAGTAATGAAGTCAACCTCAGTGAGTCCAAGGTATATTGATTTTTAGTTTGTGTGTTTGTGTTGGTTTGGCGCAAGCCTGTTGTTTGGTGATCAAGTTCGCATTTTTTTGTTGTGGGTTGGTTGAATTTTGGGTATTGGGATTGTGATTCTTTTTTTTTCCTTGAAACTCGAATTTTTGGCTGGATTGAGGTTAGGTTGAGCAGCTTTGTTGGGGGATTTGGTTCGATTTGAAAATTAAATGATGGGTTGGTTTAGTTTGTTGGTTTTCCGAGTTTTGGCGATTTTGATTTTGATAAGTTGAAACTTAGTTGATTTTAGCTTGGTTTTAGGCCAGGTTCTGTTTGGGGTTTTGATACCAGATATGGATTTGTTGATGGGTTTGTTTTGCCCTTTTTGGTTCTTTGAATATGTGGCCTTCGCGGTCCTTATTTTTGTTCCTAAAAGTTGAAATTTTTGTTGCGTATGGTTTAATCAGTTTTGTTTGGGGATTTTGATCGGATTCTGAAGATCAAATTTGGACTTGCTGATGGGTTTGTTCTATCCTGTCTGTATTTTGAATTTTGGGTTTTGGGATTGTGATTTTCTCATTGAAAAGTTGAATTAGCTGATTTTCGTACGGGTTTTGAGTTCCTTTGGAATTTTGATATGATATGATTTGAAGGCTTTGATGGTTTTTTTTGGGGTTTTATATGCTGAATTTTCTTGTATATGAGCATGTCCTTATCGATTTTGTTATTTTGTCCAAGTGGTTTCTTTCGTATTTGCGTGGTTTCTGGGGCTTCTCTGTTCATGTCTTCATTTATTTTCTCATCATTTGTGGATTCATTTGAACCCTATATGCAGGGGAAGAAGTTTACCGCTTTTGGTCGGTATTGTGTGAGTTGAATTCTAAAATTTCTGAATTTTCTCCTGTTCTTCTATATACAGAGGGTGGTTCCACTAAATACATGGATTCTAATATCCAATTTCAAGCTGGCTTACAATCTTCTGCGCCGTCCTGATGGCACCTTCAATCGCCACTTGGCTGAGTTCCTTGACAGGAAAGTCCCTGCCAATGCAAACCCAGTTGAGGGGGTGTTCTCTTTTGATGTCATCATCGACCGGAGCACAAGTCTCCTTAGCCGAATCTACCGACCGGCCACAGGAGAAGAAGCTCTCCCCAGCATCATGGAGCTTGAAAAGCCGGTGACGGGTGATATTGTTCCTGTCATACTTTTCTTCCACGGTGGGAGCTTTGCACATTCCTCTGCTAATAGTGCAATATATGACACACTTTGCCGGCGCCTTGTTGGCATATGCAAGGCTGTTGTTGTGTCTGTGAATTATCGGCGAGCACCTGAAAGCCCATACCCTTGTGCCTATGATGATGGCTGGGCTGCTCTTAAGTGGGTTAACTCGAGGCCATGGCTTAAAAGTGAGGAGGACTCAAAAGTTCATATATACATGGTTGGGGATAGCTCTGGGGGCAACATTGTTCACAATGTTGCTTTGAAGGCAGTAGAATCCGGAATTGAAGTATTGGGAAATATACTACTGAACCCAATGTTTGGTGGACAAGAGAGAACTGAATCAGAAAAGCGTTTAGATGGAAAATATTTTGTCACTATCCAAGACCGGGACTGGTACTGGAGAGCTTTTCTCCCTGAAGGGGAAGATAGGGACCATGCGGCCTGTAACCCTTTTGGTCCCAATGGTAAAAGCCTTGTAGGAATGAAATTCCCCAAGAGTCTTGTTGTGGTTGCTGGGTTGGATCTTGTTCAGGATTGGCAATTGGCTTATGTTGAAGGGCTTAAGAAAGCTGGTCAAGAGGTGAAACATCTATACCTGGACAAGGCAACAATCGGCTTCTACTTGTTGCCAAACAACGACCACTTCTATACTGTCATGGATGAGATAAGTGACTTTGTGAGTTCTAACTGTTAATAGACTTAACTTTACGGACAGGCAGCCATACATAACAGAAGGTTGACATTTCACTCGGGGTTATATTTCTCCTGAAGGGGTTGTTTGCAGTTGATAAGCTTGTGTAGTATTACTACTTACTGTTTTCTTGATCATTGCGATGTTAAGATTCTGCTCCCCAATGGGGTCTGGTTCTTCTTGGTATAGAGATGACTGGGCTTGGCTGTTGGGAGTAGAAGGCTTGGTTCAGCATCTAGCTGGATTAGGATCTTGTGTCTTTGGGACATCCACATCCAAGTGGCATGACTGCGGGTGTTATGGTTTGATGAAGGCTCTTGTGGCAGCATGAGCCGCCGGTTGACTAAGTTTAGCAAACCCACCAAATCTAAGATTACCCCTCTGACTTCCGGCCATAAGGAGAGGAAGACAGGCACATGCGGGTAATCGTTTGGTGGCCGATCAATTGGGGTCGGTGCCTGGCTAATGTTATATAGCTAATTTTAAGACGTGGATGAGAAACCTTCCATGATATTGTGAACCTGTATGTTTATACATATGTTCTAGAATTTATATAAAGATGTTTGCTTATCTGTTGTTCACATCTTTCCCTCTATTGCTGTTTCTGCTTCATTTTTTCTTTTAAGGAAAAACAGATTCATTTTAGAAAGGCTGCTTGAAATCAGACTTACTGTGTTCTATTTGGAGGCTTACAGTCAAATATACCTGACTTTTATGTTGAATGATTCTGTAAATACTTTTTTCCAACTGCTTCTTTTTGGTTTAGAATTGCTGAGAGATTCAAATTGTTACAGAATGGACATGTTTTATGTTAATAGCTGGTTTCTAGTAATTTTTTAGTGTTAAAAGGAGTGAAGTCTGAAACTTGGAACGCTGCAAGACAGCTTAGACTTTGGAACCATTCCTTCTATAAAATGAAAGCTTTGGTGATTGATAAAATTTCCAGGATTTGTATGCTGGACCTCTTGTTTGAAGTTTGTCCTGCATTTCCTTGAATCAACTGCCTAGATATGTGTGTAGAAGTTGTCTTGTATCCCTGAAATAAGAGTGAATGGTGGATATGATCATAAGATGCACAATGATAGGAATGGCTTATGGTAGCTAGGAAAGGGAACCCTTGTGCTAGTTTGCCCAGCTTTTTGGCTGCCCATTGGCTTAACTTTCTGCATAAGTAGGCGGTCTTTGCCAAATTAAAGAGGTTTCGGTTACCACAAAAGCATTTAATTGAGATTTTAGTTCATAAATGATGTTTATGTGTCTCAACTAGTTGAGATAAGGCTTTTTTAATTGATAGATACGTGTGCAATCCATCAATTGAATTTGCCCAAAAACTTCCCAGTAAAAGCCATTAGACAATACATCTACTAACTGAATGTCCTAAACAAGTTTGAATCAAAACCCCAAAACAAAGGAGGGTGTGGTCAATATCTTGCAATGAATGATTGGAGGCAAATTCATATCTCTGCAAATTTTGCCATCTTTTGAGATTGATGTGATTCATTCTTTGTCAGATGTTGAAGATGATAAGTTGGGAGAGATTGGCAATGGAGACAAATGCAAAAATTGGCTTGTTTTGAAGGCACTTATTGGTGGTTGGAGTTTTGGATGGTATTGAGAAGGGACCACATTGAGAAGCCTCAGACAGAGCTTTGAAGCTGCTGGTATTTGCTTTCGAAGAATATTAAAATGGTAAGGAACAGCTAAGCTTTGGACAGAGACATGCAGTCCTCTTTAATTGACTTTCCATGCCCAAATTTGAATATGATAGAAACAAGAAACTGGGTTTGTTTGATTTGAAGGTTTATTATGTTTTGCCGTATTATTTTAGTTCTTTCCTTTTCCTTGCCCCCCCTTTTTTTTTGGACCTTAATTAGCTGGTTCAAGGTCACACTGCTATGCAACATGTCCATGGAAAGTCACTGTCATCAAATGAGTTTTCCTTTGTTTATTGTTGGGCAAATCTGAACTTGGGTACAATGTCCAAGTTGGCTACCAATGGGACTTTAACATTGAGATCTGGGCTTGGGCTGGGGCCTTTGGCACCAATCCCATGTCAAAGATTGATCTGAATTTACTTCAATAGCTTCATTTATTTATTCATTTTCAATAATATTTGGAATAGTTGTGGTTCAAGAAAGTGAATCTACCTGAAGAAACTCATGAGTGGGGACAGAGATGCAAGTTTGAAGAAGGATTGGGTTTTGAAGAAAAAAAGGGGACAAAAGCAGCATTTTGAAGTCAAAACATTTCATTATTTAAAGGTCTTCCTGTCGTAAGGTTCTCCAACATATATGAATACTAAATGCATGAAAGATGGAAGTTCCCTTGTGTAATTTCAGTAACTGCAGAAGAGTCACATGGTGCCAAGTTGTTAACTTCAAAATGGTTCAAGCATCTAAATTCAAACATGAGGAGAAGCAGCACATGGTATGGATTAGATGCCTTTGAAAATGGAGGGGAGGAATCTAGTCTCATTGTTTTCAGAGGAATGAACTCTAAATGATCTATTTTCTTAACTACTATTAAGGGCATGTTTGGTTGATGTTTTCAAAAATTGTTTTCTGTTCTAAAAAATAAAAAAACACTGAAAACTCGCTTGGCAAAGGAGTATTAAGTTGTTTTCTGTGTTCTTGGTGTTTTCAAATACCCCGATTTTTAGAGAACATCTGAAACGAATGAGCTGCTCTGGTGTGGGCAATTGTTATCCATTCTGCTCTCTCTCCTCTACAGGCACCTTTTTGTTTTTCCTTGTGATGGAGTGGGGAAGATTATCCCTATTAGGATATGAGAAAACATAGGAAATGAAGCAAATCAAGAAAATCCAAAACTCACCATATCTTCTTCCAAACAACCCATAACAAAAACCTCAAAATTCTCCCACCCTCAATTTTCTCAACAACCAAACATGATGATACCTAAAAAAAATATTGAAGAAAAAAAACTGGAAAAAAAAAACAAGAGTAATAACAAAAAAACAGAGTAAATCAAATAACCGATTTTTTTATGTGAGAATTTAGAAATTCTGGAAACTCCACCCTGTTGATTCCATTTATTTTTATATTTTTCCCTTTGCAGTTGAATTTCTTTAGATTTTAATGAGGAGGCTGTAGTTGTGGGACCGTGGGAGTACGTGGAGTGTTGGGAGAGAAAGTAGAGAGAGAGAGATCTTTCATGGGCATGGGCATGGCATGATGGTGTTGTTGAAGAAATATATTAAAACTATCAAACAAATGGATTTTCATCTAACCTTCTTGTATATAAAATTTGGGTTGCCTTGTTGAAAGGTGTATTTCATACGGTACTACAAGTATTTCCTTTTCATACAAGTATTCTAAAAAATTATTTTTATCAACTCAATCAAATATGTTTTTTTTCTTTTTTTTAGCTTTTAATAACAAAAATTATTCTTTGGAATTCAATTTCTAAACGTATTTTTATTTTTGAAAACATACAAAATTATTCTTAAAAACTGTTTTTCAGAACAACTTTTAAAAACACTTCCCAAACAAACCCTAATTGTTAATACTATTTATTGGTGCAATTTTTGCTTCAACATCCGTTGCATATGTTGCAACTTGGGCAACCTGACTTTGATCGGTCTTGGACAATCGTTTTAACATTTGAGTTGGGTTTGGATTAACTTTTTTCAATTTCAACTTAATTTAATTTGGGTTTGGGCAAATGCTTGTGTAACTCAAAGCTAATTTAATATTTTTTTATAATGTTAGAAAAATACATAAAATTATATCATGTACTTTTTCATAATGTTAGACATACATAAATTTAAAGCTTAAAAAATTGAAATTGAGTAGGACTTGAAATAAGTACATTTGATTGAAGTTTGAATTTGATTTAGATTAATTGTTTCTTAATTTGGATTGAACTTAAATCCAGTGAATTATAACTGAATCAATACTACTAAAATATGTGAAATAATTTACTTTATTATTTTAAAATATTAAAAATTTATTTATTTCTCTCTCTCTCTCTTTTTTTTTTGGTGTAGAATGTTTGAATTGTAACATTGATCAAATTCAGAACAACCTAATGCATCATTAGTTTAAACTTGGCAAAAGAATTGGAGTTCATCTTCACATTAATCAGTTTCATCTTCCTCCATTTTCCCTGATTTTCTCACTCATTTTCTCCCTTAACAAGGCTGGTTGGAGACTAGTAAAATAGAAGAGCACAGGATAAATTGAATGGAAGACAGATGATGATGGATTCTTCATGTTAAGGAAAGAACTATTAAAACTTGATGTGTTGTTGTGAATCCTGTGATTCTAGCATTGGTTACATCATCTTCAATAGATAGAAAACTAAAAACAACCAAGATGGCATCATTCTGCCAGGTTAAAAGAGACTGTTAATTCTAGAATTCATAGCAACTTGACCTTATCAGCAACAAGCTCATGGGAAAAATGAACTCATCAGTGGCCTTTAGCAACATATGCAAAAGATGCTGCAGCAAAAATTGTTGTGGCAGATGACACCAAGGTCCAGAAATTCCTCTTCTTGTGTGCCTCAGCCAGAGTCTTCTGCAGAGTCTCCACTTGCCTCTTCATGTCTTCTACCTCGGTCTCTCTGCTTCTGAAAGCATTCTTTATGGCTTCTAGCTGTGCTGCAAATGGCTGAGTTTCTTCTTTGGTGTTTTGCTCATAAACACCCTCTTCTTGCTTTCCATTATTTTCATCTTTGGATGGACAAACCAGGGCTCCGGTGTTCTTCAACATGGCTAAGGCCAGTTCTGAATTAGCAAGCATTGATTCAACTTTACCCCGCATATCATCGATTCCTTGTTGAGCCTCCACAAGGTTCTTCTCTGCTGAAGCCTTTTCGCCCTTCAACATTTCATAGAGGCTCTGCAACTCTTTCTTTTCTCCAATGAGCTTCTCATGGTCCCTCTTCATCTGCTCCAGCTCTTTCAAGGTTTCTTCAGTATTCTTCTCCATTTCCACAACTTTTGTCCTCAGGTTGTCTCCGCTCTTTTTCTCCTCAGCAAGGCCCTTCTTCACATCATCTCTCTCTACTGTAATCTGATTCAATGCATCTCTATAGTGGGTAGCTTCAGATTGCAATTGCTTGTTCTTCTCTGCAATCTCTCCAAATTTCTTTTCCAATTTGGAAAGAACATCCACGAGCTCACGCACGTCCTTCTGCAACTCAACAATTTCACTCTCCTGTTTAAATTTCACCTCCTCAATCGCATTTTTCTCACTAAGTATCTCCTCCACCTTTTGCTTCTGAACCTCTAGTTGCTTCTGAGCGTCCTCCAGACTCTTCATGGTGGAAACCTTTTCCCCCATTAAACTTTCCAAGCGTTTTTCCATCTCGTTTTTCTCTGAGATCAGTGTATTGCTCTCCATTTCCATCTTCTCTTGCTTCTCTTTAGCCTCAACTAGATTCTTCTCCAATTCACAAACTTTGATCCGCAAATCCTCTTGCTCCTTCAGCAGAGCACATCTGTTCTCATTGAGTTCACCCACTTCCTTCTTCAACTCATTTATCAACACCATTTGGGTACTTCTCTCCTTCTCAATCCCCTCTTTATCACTAACAATGGCCTCAATCTTAGCCTTCAAATCATTATTCAACCTCACTGATTCAGCCAACCTCCTCTCGACCAAATCTTTATCAATTTTCAGGGACTCGATGCTTTCATCTTTCTTCTCTTTTTCTTCTATCAGTGCCTCACATTCCATTTGCAGTACACTCACCTTCTCTTCAGTCTTTTTTTCTCTCCCCTCCATTTCAACCACTTTCAACCTCAACCTATTTGCCTCCTCAGCCCAAAAATCTCTCTCACTCCTCATTCCATCCCTCTCACCACTGACATGATCTAGTAATAGCCTCTGTTTTTCCAGATTGCCCACAACCTCATTGACCTTTTCCTTCAACACCTCAATCTCACTCTTCACCTTCTCACCCTCTTCTCTCCTCAAATCATCAATCTGGGTCTCAACAAAGAGACCCATTACGCTCTTCTCCAACTCCAACCCCATTGTCTGCTCCCTCAGCTGCTTCAACTCATCGTCCAAGATCTTCTTCTCCATCGCAAACCGAGACAACTCAGACTCCAAAGCCTCTCTGGACTGCTGCAGAGACTCCACCTGTTGACGACGCTCAAAGGTCTCTTTGAGGAGCAGAGAGTTGAGGGACTTGAGGTTTTGGAGTTTCTCAGAAGGGTCCTCCATGGGCGTGGTATCGTGGTCGGTCGGGTCTTGGTGTTGTTGGGTTGTCTTGTCTTGGTTGTTCGCCTTCTTCTTGGCCATTATGCGGATTGGGGATGAGAGGCTTAGGGTTTCTGTACGGTTTATATGGCTGAGAATGGAGATAACAGCGTAGAAACAATCCAGAGGTTTATCAAGGGTTTATATTGCGGAAGAATATAATGCTGCAGAAACCATTTCTCACATCCATCCAATATTTTGCCACGTGGCTCATGAAAGGAAATTACACCACTACCACTATTGTATTTTTGAATTTTGAATAAAAATATTTAAAAAACGCCTACTACTGTAATTTTGTTTCAATACTCATAATTATTTTTTTAAATAACCTGAATATTATAATATAAATGGAGGGGGTTGAAGGGGCAGAAGATAACGGGAAGAATTGACACGGTCATTTTCAAATTCAAATTTTTGGCTCAAAGTTTGAGGAGTTCATGGGGAACCCCAACAACTGTTGGTAGATCACCTAGAGTTTTGACTCAAAATAGTGCTTTTTAAAAAAAAAAATCCAAAAAATAAAATTATTTTGAAAATAATGCCCGATCTAATGCGTCTGTGCCACATAAGCTGCCACGTCATAAAACCGTAGTTGGTGACTACGGTTTTATTTTTCTAAAGTGGTTAGAAACCGTAGTTACCGACCACGGTTTTAACTTTAAGTTTAAAGCCGTAGTTGGTGACTACGGCTTTGACTTTTTTTAAAAATGGTCAAAGCCGTAGTCACCAACTGCGGTTTTAACTTTATATATAACTTTAATTTTTTTAATAAAAATATTATATTATTTTGATTTTAAATATACTTATTTTATTATTTTAAAAATAATAATATATGAAATTAAATAATTGATATTTTTAATTTGATATAAATATATTTTTAAATTTTATTAAAATAATATACTCTATATTTAATATAAATATATTTAGTTAATTATATTTAAATATAAATAAAATATAATAAATTATGAAAGCCTATTAAAAAACAAATAATATAAATTATTATATTAATTAATAATTTTTTATATACTATATGTAAGTGGTATATAATGTCACATGTATATAAGTTAAATTAAGTTTAAAATTTATCATATTTTAATTTAAGTTCATAATATTATATCGATATGATAATAATTTATTTATATATTTAAATAAATATGCTAAATTTTAAACTTAAATTAAACTTTTATATTTATATATATATATCTGTGTGTGATATTATCTACTACTTACATATAATATATAAAAAAATTATTAATTAATATCATAATTTATATTATTTTTTTCTCCAAATAGGCATTTATAATTTATTTATTTTAAATAAACATAATTTATTATATTATATTTATATTTAATTTTAATTAAATAATTATATTTATATTAAATATAGTGTCAATTGTTTTAATAAAATTTATTTATATATTTAAATAAAAATGTGATAAATTTTAAACTTAAATTAAACTTTTATATATATAATGTATGTGTGAGGTATTATATACCACTTATATATAATATATAAAAAATTATTAATTAATATAATAATTTATATTACTTTTTTATTTTTCTAAATAGGCATTTATAATTTATTTATTTTAAATAAATATAATTTATTATATTTTATTTTAATTAATTAATTATATTTATATTAAATATAGTGCCTATTATTTTAATAAAATTTAAAAATATATTTTTATATCAAATTAAAAATATCAATTATTTAATTTCGTATATTATTATTTTTAAAATAATGAAATAAGTATATTTAAAATCAAAATAATATAATATTTTTATTAAAAAAATTAAAGTTATATATAAATATATATAAAGTTAAAACCGCAGTTAGTGACTACAGTTTTGACCATTTTAAAAAAAAGTCAAAGCCGTAGTCACCAACTACGGCTTTAAACTTAAAGTTAAAACCGTGGTTGGTAACTACGGTTTCTAACCACTTTAAAAAAATAAAACCGTAGTCACCGACTACGGTTTTATGACGTGGCAGCTTATGTGGCACAGACGCATTAGATTGGGCATTATTTTCAAAACAACTTTATTTTTTGGATTTTTTTTTTAAAAAGCATTATTTTGGGTCAAAGCTCAGATCACCTATCGTCCACGTCACTGCCGTTTATTGGCTTACAAAATGCATTTCAAATGAAATTCAGTGCATTTGTATTCATTTGCATTCAATTTCTGTTATGTGGGAGTGTTTCCTATAGATGTAAATTTAAAAGAATTTGACCGTCATTTTGAGACTCTTTGGAAAATAGCAAAAATGTTAAAAGAAAATATATATTTTTTTAATATTTGAATTTTTTCAAAATGGGTGAAAAAAAAAAATATTAAGAAAAGGAGAGAGCCAGTCTTGTCAAAAGATTTCTTCTCATAAGGGAATAATTTTATAACTTTTCCTTGTTTTTTTTTCTTTTCTTATATTTTTTTTCTCCATTTTCTTTGGCTCAATCTCTATAGAAACTAGTATGTAAGCAAAAATTGAACTTGAATTAAAAAAAAAAATGTGAGTCTATCTTGGTTTCATTTTTTTTTCTATTTCCTGATATTATTCTATAACCGCTTCTTAATTTATTCACTAACTAATTATTTTTATCATAATTTTTTTCTTACTAAAAATTTCTGATTACTTCTATTTTTGAAAAAAATGAGGTATTTTGTAAAATTTAGAAAATATTTTTTTAAAAATAAAAAATTATTTATAATGTTTTCTCAAAAAAAAAAAATATATTTGATAAGTAATTTTCATAAAAACACTTTTAGAGAAATATTTTTATAAAAAATGCTTTGAGTAAAAACAATACTAAACATATGTTGAAATTGATTTTAATTAGCATGTTGAGAAATGGTAATTTTTATGGGACGGTTATGTTTTGGACCTAGTTGGGTCCAAGAATTAAGATTTGGTCTATATAAGTTCACTACTTAAACCCAAGACCTAGAGAAAGTGTGAAAATTGAGAAGAAAGATATAAATTTTTTATCTTTTCAAAATGACATTTATTGACTATGAAAAAAAGAGAGTAAAAAAACATTACTTTAAATTTTATTCCTTTTGTAAACCTCAATAAAATTTAATTTAATTTAGTGATTTGGAAAAAAAATACACCATTTTCCAAAAAAATAAAAATAAATTATTATTTAAAAATCAAACATCTGGAAAAATATATATTTTTTAAAATTATGTATGTAAAAAATATATCAAAATTATTTTTTTAACATGATATATTTGTAGAATATATTTTTTTAAAAAAAATTTAGTTTTCTAAAAATAATAAATTTTCAGAATAATTATTAAAAAAAAATAAGATAAAAAGTTTGTCAAATATTGTAGTAGAAAATACTTAAAATAGTTTTGTAGGGTATATTGATTTTTTAATATTTTATATCATTTCCATCAATTATGCAATTTTTATGAACCAAATCTTAATTTTCGGGCTCAGTTGGTCTAAAACACAATTGTCCCGGTTTTTATTTATATTCATTGATACAACAACATTTATGACAATATGAATATTATGTCAATATTCAATCCCTTGTATACCAATATAAAAAGTGCGTATATTAAATAAAAAAATTATGTAAATGTAAGTTTTAAATCAATGTAAGGATACCCACATCTTCTTCAAGAGCATGTACAAATAACTAGCCCTTTTATAGATATTTCAGATGTAAAGAATCATAAGTTATTAGAAAAAGTTCAACGTGGGGTTGAAGTAAGTCATTTTTAGCAAATATTCAATTGATAATCTAGATTATATTTAAGGACAAAAAACTACTGTATCACTCCTAATAGAACATGTTTGAAATGTAAATAAATGAGTTAGGGGTGAGTTTGAGATTTTTCTTAAAAACTCGAGAAGAGTTTAAATATTGTCTTGTCCAACCTCACCCTATATATAAAATTAATTTAATTTAATTTTTACTTTCCTGTTTTTAAATAGGTGAAATCACGTACAAGTGCACTATTTGAAAAATATAGATAAATTGAGAAGTGGAATGGGGAAGGATTGACTTCCCTAAGGAAAAAACATAGGAATGGAAATGTGAAAGTTGAGTGTGGTTTTGGAATCATGATTTGAGAATTATTTTTCTCAAAATGTATTATTTTATGAAACCTGCTCTTTTTTTTTTTTTTTTTTTTTTTTCGGGTTCTCAACTCATTCATATTTTAATAATGCACCTTTACATGATTCCCCATTTTTTAATATAATAATAATGATAATATAATAGTTATAAAAATTATAATATTTTAATTATTTATAAAATATATTTATTTTAATACAATTAAAAATAAATTTTAATTTAAAAAAAAAGAAGAGAAATAAGGCGAGGTGGGGGACCTACCTCGCCCTATCTCACTTAATTTTTTTTTAAATGAAACGAGAATGAGAATTATTTTGAATAAAATGGATGGAGTTAGGATGAGGGCAACCTATCTCAAACCCGCCTGTTGTCATCCCTTGATGTATCTTCTATTTTTAAAACAAAGAGTATAATAACTATTTTAATTAAGCATAAAAATACTTGAATTTTGCTCCTATATAACTTAAAATTTTCAAATAAATGTTAATTATTTATATTTAATTAAAATTTACCTTACTTTTTTTTAGAGTATCTTCTATGTTTTAGAATACCAAGATAAAACAATCAAGTCCTTTAACTTGATTAATTATAATTATTTTTTTCAACTTAATCTTCCACTATTTTTCTAATATTGAAAAGTTCTAATTTGAGACCTGAATACTTGTATTTTTAATGCAATAATTATATATTTGGTCATATAATTAATGTTACATAGGATATGTATATTCTATGATATTATATCTCATTGGATCGAAAAAAACATATGTTAAAATATGATTTTAAATGAGATATGATATATTTGGATATGCATATCCTATGTGTTAGGATTTTTAGGCTAATCCAACTTATGGTAATCACCCTAGAGGGGGGGTGAATAGGGTGATGGTCTCTTTTTACAAATTTAAACAAATGAATGCAAGAGACAATTATATGCAATTATATAATAATCAAAATATAGACAATTGCATATAAATTAAAGAGTAAGGAAGAGAGAATGCAAACACAAGAGTTTATAGTGGTTCGGCGCAACCCGACCTACATCCACTCTCCTCTAGCTTCAATCTCAAGCTTGAAGTTTCACTAATCCAAGGCTTCCAAACCAAGCCTTCAAGCAATACAATTGGATTATGGTTCCAATTCACCTTCTTGGACTTTTGGCTCCAAGCACCCTTTATACTTCTCAAGAGATATCCCTCTCTTGAACAACTTCCTCTCAAGGATTTACAAATAAAAGATCTCACAAAAATCCTAGTACAAGAACTTTAAGCTCAAATGATACAAGAAAAAATAGGATTGAATGGTGCACTAAAAATATGCAAGTTTTGAAATAATGGTGCACTAAAAAATACTCTTTCCAAGGCTCAAATATAATCAAGAAAGATTTGGGAAGGTTAAACTTTTTAAACAATGAAGATTGAAGCCTTTTTATAGAAGAGAAAAACCAAACTAGCCGTTAGCATTAAATGCTTGGCAGGTGACCGTTAACCTCAACCAGACCTTGACTGGGAAGAGAATTAACTCGACCGGGAAGAGAAGGCTACTGGGAGAGAAAGAAACTTTTTTGGCCTCCCTCGACCGGTTCCTCAACCGGTTGAACCGGTTGAGCCATTTTTTGGCTCAACACCCAACATTTTTCAACTTAAAACCTTTTAACATAAGTTTGAAAATCATTTAACACAAGGTTTTAGTTGAAAACATGAAATCATCAAATTCTAAAGATATTTAAAACAATATTACTCTTGAATGATTTTGGTGCATAAATAAAGAATGAAATGCATGAAAATCCTAGTGCACCAACAACCTTACAAAGAGATCTTATAAAGCTTGGGTCTTGAAAAACTTTTCTCTTTGAGGTGGTCTTCTTCTTTGGAAATCGTCTTGCCTAGTCACGCTTGAAATATGATTATTAGATTTAAACCTTGTTTTGTTATCATCAAAATCAAGATTAACCAAACCTTGGTTTCGCACTATGGACATGATATTTTAAGGTAATATATTTAATGATATATGTTATATTATATTACATTTATATTTAATTTGTGAAATGAAAAAAAAAATATAAAATATATATTATTTTCAATATTGAAAATAAAAATTATATCACATTCCAATATTTTCTATTTAAAAAAATGAAATTTCTCTTATCTTTAACAATATTTATGATTAAAATATTTGAACTTTACAAATAATTTTTGTATATTATATTATTTAATATATAAAAATAATTTACATCATATATTAATATTATTTTATAAATTTTTTTTTGGTTTTTCTTTTTTAATCATAAATTTAATTAATAATAAAAAATTTTATTTTACAAAATGAGTATGTAAACAAAATAAAAAATTGATAAAAAGGTAAAGTTATGATACATGAGATATACATATCTCACATCTTAGTATGACGTATCTCATACAAAAGGGCTAAAAAAAAAAAGACGAATAGTATATTCTACTATTTATCCTATTGATGTTTGGTTAAACATATGGTAAGATATGATAAATGATGAGAAAACTTATCTCATCATTAACTAAACATGAAATAAATATAATGTCTCATCTCTTATTTTATCCCATGATATATTGGAACAATTAAACATGGTTAGATACTCTAAGGGTCTCTTTGGGAATTGTTTTCTGTTCTTTATTATTAAGAATAGAAAAAGATGTTTTCAGATAATATCTTTTAGTTATTTTCTATTGTTTTAAGAAATAATTATACAAACATGTAAAATGATTAAAAATAAAACATTAGATAAAAAAAATTATTTTTAAAACATATTTAAAAATATTAAAAACATGTTCAAAAATATTTTGGGTTTTCAAACAAACTTGTGTTATACAAAAATAGAGAACAATTTTCAAAAACTATTTTTTAGAATTGTTTTTTAAAATAGTTACCAAACAAAACCTAAGATATTCACTTAAAATGTAATTTTTAATGAATTATTTTAAATATTTTTATATTGAAAACTATTTACGCATAAAAATTTCAAATAAATATGAATTTTCAAAGCAATGGTATCCTCGAATATGATTTTATTTAAGCACAAAGGAAACATAGTAATTCTATAATCTTTGTTTTTCCCACATCACTAATTATTTTTGGTAATTCAATTATCAAATTTTTGTTTTTATGTTTTTGAAAAAAAAAATTGAATATTTGATTTGATAGTGATTCTAAAATTAATCATATTAGGACATTTATCTTACTAGATTTCTTCCCTCGATTATAATTTCCTTATTTAGTGATATTTCTTTTGTGTACATTATTTTCTTAGTTGTACATATATTTTTGACAATGACCCACGAGTTGATGGATGAAATTATAATTATATTTTGAAATTGAATCGATTGTCCAAGGAGGAGATGATATCGGTTTTTGTGGCTCATAATAGAGCAATGGCGAGGCTCATTGGGTTGCTGGTTTTCATCGGAGTTCTCGGAGCTTTGGTGTACTTCGATGTTTTCACACATCAACTTGCCCATGCTCAACTTCAATTCAGAGCTCGACCTCGGCGAATTCTGATGGATACCGACGTCGATATGATGATTTCTTCGGTCTCTTCGATTTGTTGGAGGAAAATACATTTGAATTCAACTTAGAGGTCTTTTCTTTTAATCCACTTAATAGCATTATTAATTTTTGCTTTAGAGGACACTTGTTTTTTTAGTTTTTTATCCAAAGTAATTTATTTTCGGACTTTAAGTTGTTTATTTTTTCACCTTTCCATGTTTTATTATAATTTTTTAACGGAATAGAAAAAGTCAGAATATTTGAGAGGGCTTGTTTTTTTAGTTTTTTTGTTGAAAATAATTTGTTTTAAGACTTTTTGTTTTCTATTTTTTTCATGACTTATTATAAATTTTTAGTTAAATAAAAAAAACTAAAATATTTGACTTTTTTAAATAGAAAAAATAACATATTGAATTTTTGGAAATTAAATTGAAGTTTTGAAAATTATTTGAAAATTGAAATTTTAAAAATTAAAATTTGAAAAATTAAACTTAAGAATTGGAGTTTTAAAAATTAATTTGAAAATTAGAGTTTTGAAAATTGAAAATTTGAAAATTGGAGTTTTAAAAATTAAATTTAAGAATTGGAGTTTTGGAAATTAAATTTAAAAGAAATTGGAGTTTTAAAAATTAATTGAGAATTGAAGTTTAGAAAATTAATTTTAAGAATTGAAATTTTGAAAATTAATTTTTAAAAAACTGGAGTTTTAAAAATTATTTGTGAAATGGCTCTCCAAACACGATTTCATTAACATAAGAAAATTCATGCCAGGTATCAGGTCAAGTGCATGGCCTGGGGGAATATGTTTTCCACTGAGAAAATCAAGCAATGCTGTGCCAAAGCTGTAAACTACACTTGCAGCAGTCACTTTACTTGTTCTCAAGTATTCTGGGGGGGTGAAGGCCAAGTTTGTACTATAGCTTTTGTGCTATTCTTCATAAATAGATGCAGAGCCTCTTCACCATAGCCACTTTGGGCATATTCAGAAATGATAGCTGCATATGAGATGGAATCACGCTGAGGCATCATTGCACATAACCTGAGATAATAGCATTCCACGAAACTGAATTCTTCTCCGGCATTCCATCAAAAACTCTTCTGGCTTCATCCAACATACTATTCTGCACATATCCTGACACCATTGCTGTCCAAGTGAAGACATCCTGAACTGGAGACTCCTCAAACAATCTCTGTGCTTCCGACAATCCCCCATTCTGGGCATACCCCGTAATCATAGTATTCCATGAAACTTCATCACTCTCTGGGCTTAGCTCATTCCCCTGAAAACTCGCTGGCCCATAACTCTCACCCAACTTTCTTTCTCCTCTCTGTTTTTGCTCTTAAAATCTCCTCACCCGGCTCTCTGTTTTTCTCTCAAAACGTCCCCTGTTTCTTGTCACTCCAGAATATCCCCATCTTGCTCTGTTTTCAGCTCGTTTTTCTTCTCCTCATGCTGATGCCGAAGCTTGTGCGATGGGGAAATCAATGGAGTGGAGAAGCTATCGATGATCAAGGAGAATCTGATCATGCGCCACTTCTGGATGAGGAACTGATGGTGCGCTGACTATCCTTGAGGGCTTGATGGTGGTGTCGTTCAATGAATCCCGCAAATGCTACTGGTGATGAAGTTTGAACAAATCTGAAGGCAGAAATCGGCCTTGCTCCAGTGGTAAGTCATTTACAATGAAGGCTCATCTACTTTCCTAACCCGTTGGTGGCTAACGCTCATAAACTTGTGAGGACCTCTTCCATGGAAAACCCACTTGCTAAGCCCAATAAAAAAAACGCCCAGTGTTGAATCTCTTTCCTGATTCTGAATCAAGAGCTTAACTCGCTCAATTGGTGCAGCAGCTGATTTGGAGACTACGGCAGAAACTCCTCCCATGAGGAAATCAATCATAAAATCTTTTGCACCTTTCTCCGCAGGAGCTTGAGCAAAGATGGGAGACAAGGGTGATACAAGGGCCGGGCCATTGCCACTGCTTGCTGGCAGTAAAGAAGTCTGCAAACCTCCATTCACATAGGCACTGCTCAGACTGTGTACACTGGTATTTCCGGATTGCAAATTAGGCGACAGTGTAGAAAAAGAGATAAGACCGCCCATTTATTTTCTGAAATATTGACGAATGCTGTGATCCATCGGCCATGTTTGAAACTAAGAACGGTGACCTTAACTCGTGAAGGTTGCCGTGAGAGACCACAACTCACTCTTCTTATAGCTCATGCATTTGGATGAGAACCGAAAACAGAGGAAAATTATAGCAAAGAGACGTCTCCAGAAACAGAGCATAACATAATAAACAACACAAGACATCAGTGGAAGCTCCACTGCATAGATTATCAGTGAACTTACCGACCGGGTGGGAGAGATTAAATCAAACATAAACGGAAAATGATTCTCAAGCATTTCACAACAAAGTTAAAACAAGGTGAGGTTACTTTTCAGCAAGAAAAATGATAGCAGGTAATGTGAGGATAACAATGGCAGATAAAGCAATGATAACAAATCCAAAGTTATCTTTGGGACCGACCAAAAGACCAAATGTGTGGCTCAATATCCACATCCGAACTGTGCACAAAATATTGCAAAAATCAGTAGAATAAGGAACATACGAGAAAACAGAAACATGAAATCAAGGTTAACACTTATCTTGTGTTCCTCCTCTTCCTTTTGCTCTGTTTTTCTTCTTGACCCCCCTGCTCTGTAGCTCTCTGTTTTTCTTGCTCTCCCCCGAAAATCCCTCCGTCTTTTTTTTTTTCAAGCCCCCCTTTTCCTTTCCTTCCTCCCCCCACCCATCCCAAAAGAAAAAAACTCTCCTCCTCGGACTACTCCATACCTACCCCTTTCCAACTTCTCTGCCAGCTTCCCCCAACTGGTTTCTTCTCCACCGAGCCTTCACCAGCTTTACTGCTCACCATCCACTCATCTCTCCTCTGTTCAGAAGAAGTCCCCATCCCAACCACCACCATGGCGAAGTGGTGGTGTCTTCTTGCCACGCGTCCCACGCAGCTGTTAGCACTTGTGGAGAGGTCGTCCCCCACTTTCCCAAAAAAAAAGGCCAGCTCACTCTTCTGTAGCCAAAGAGGGGTCTACATAAAGGTAATTTAATATTTTTATATTATTTTTCTATTTTTATTTTGAAGAAAATAAAAAACAAACGTGGATAATGTTTTTTTATTTTTATTTTTTTAATTTAGGTTTAATATTCTATAAAAAATTCAAAAATAAAAAATATAAGAAATGAGATCCATAATTTAAAAATTATAAATATTATAAATGTAAAAATATTATGAATACAAAACAAAATAAAATATTATATATATATAGATTTGAAATTAATATTATTTAAAATATTAACATTTATTTGTCTATTGATTAGATTATTAATTATTATTGGTGAATATATTTTATATTAAAAACTAATTTATGTATTAATTACACATTATGTTAAAATAAAATTTTAATAAAAAATGAAAAAAATAATGAATAAATGAATTATTCTTTTTAAAAATAAATTTGGCCTTTTTAATTAATTAGATTCTCAAAAATTAAGGAAAAAAGCTGAGAATTATATTTTTTTAAAAATCAAAATTTAAAAATCGTTTTCACTAAATAGCATAAAGAGAAGTGGAATGGGAAGGGTTGACTTCTTGAAGGAAAAGACATAGAATGGGAATGGAAGGAGAGGGAGTGTGGCAGTGGAGGGTAGTTTTGAAAGCATGATTTGAGAATTATTTATCTCAAAATGTATTTTTTATGAAACCTATTTTTTTTTTTTTTTGAAGGTTATCAATTAATTCATATTTTCCTAATAATGCACCTTTCATGATTCCCTTTTTTTTTTTTTTAATATAATAATAATAATAATAATAATAGTACTTTTTAATAAAATAAGTTATAAAAATTATAATATTTTAATTATTTATAAAATATATTTATTTTAATGCAATTAAAAAAAATTAAAAATAACTTTTTTAAAAAAAATTTCAAAAAAAAGAGAAACAAGGTGAGACAAGGCGAGTATGAGAAATCCGTATACCTACCTATCTTGCCCTATCTCATTTATTTTTTTTAATGGAACAAAAAAGAGAATTATTTTGAATAAAATGAGTGAGGTTTAGACGAAAAACAACCTATCCCAAACCCGTCATTGCCATCCCTTAATGTATCTCCTATTTTTAAAACAAAGTGGTGTAATATCTATTTTACTGAAGTATAATATACTTGAATTTTGCTCCTATTTAACTTAAAATCTGCAAATAAATATTACTTATTTATATTTAATTAAAATTTACCTTACCTTTTCTTTTAGAGTATCTTCTACGTTTTAGAATACGAAGATAAAACAATTAAGTCTTTTAACTTGATTAATTATAATGATTTTTTTTCAACTTAATCTTCCGCTATTTTTCTAATATTGAAAAGTTCTAATTTGAGATGTGAATACTCGTATTTTTAATGGAATAATTATATATTTGGTCATTGTTAGCCCAAGGGTTATCTTAATCACTTTTTGATGATAACAAATCATGGTTAAGTTGCTAATTGATTTAAATTATAAAGAATTTCTGGTGTTCATTTGGAAATTCATCAAAAGACCCAATGGATGTATGATCAAGACAATTGGAAGACCTTTAATAATAGGAAACACATGTAAGATGAATGCATGGATACACTTAGGATTTTCATATTTTTTTCATGCATCTTTAAAAACTTGGTTTATGCATTAAAGTAACATTTCCATTTAAACTAGAGTTTTATCAAATGAACCTTAAGCAAATCGTTTCAAAATTGACATATTAATTTACCTAAAGACCTTACCTAGGTGTTAGAAGCAAAAAGATAAAAAAAAGATAGGTTTTCGGGCCAAAAATGGTGAATCGGTTTAACCAAGTAAGGCACCAGTCAACTGGTTGACCCTTCCCAGTCTGGTCGAGAAATGCAAAAATCTTATTTCTCTTCTAGTAGTCTTTCTTTCTCAGTCGAGATTCGGTCGAGGACCGATTGAGGCCTTACGGTCACCTACCATGCATTTAATGCCCAACAACTAACGAATCGATTAACCTTAAGCTCAACTGGTCAAGGCTGTATTTTTGGCATTTTGACTCTCGAGACTAGAAACTTATAAATTGAGAGCTCTACTTCATTTATGAGGAAGATAACACTTGTATTTATTTGTTTACCTATTTGTTCTTGCCTTAAAAACTCTCATTCTTTTCTTGGTGCATTAAATCTTCATTTGCATATTTTTTAATGCATCTTTGTGATTCTTCATAGTATTTAAATTGTATTTGGGCTCTTGTTGAGTTAGGTTGAGAGTTACAAACTTGTTATTTGAGTGTTAGAACCTTCAAGTGAGTAGATACTTGAAGAGAATCGTGCAAAAGCTTATTGGAGTCGGAATTCAAGTGAAAAAAGTGATTAGAAGTTTGGTTGAAGTTCAAGTATAGTAGAACCCTTATTTGATTAGAAACTTGAGGAGAGTGGACGTAGGCAAAGAAGTGACGAACCATTATAAAACTTGAGTTTGTTTTCTTTAACTTTATCTCTTTATATTTGCGATTCTTGTGTTTGAAAAATTATTTTTTCGAACCCCAATTCACCCCCTCTTGGGTGTTTTTTCTATTAAGATTAACCTTTATTTTCTCAATCACATAATTAATGTCACGTAGGATGATATCATATCTCATTGGATCGAAAAAACATATGTTAAGATATGATTTCAAATAGGATATGATATATTTGGATATGCATATCCTATGAACATGATATTTAAGGTAATATATTTAATAATATATGTTATATAATATTACATTTATATTTAATTTGTGAAATGAATAAAAAATTATATGAAATATATATTATTTTCAATGTTGAAAATAAAAATCATATCATATTCCAATATTTTCTATTTAAAAAAAATGAAATTTCTCTTATCTTTAACAATATTTATGATTAAAATATTTGAACTTTACAAATATTTTTTTTATATTATGTTATTTAATATATAAAAATAATTTATATCATATATTAATATTATTTTATAAATATTTTTTTGGTTTTTCTTTTTAATCATAAATTAATTTATAATAAAAAAATTATTTTACAAAATGAGTACGTAAACAAAAAAAAAAATTGTTACAAAAAGTAAATTTATGATACATGAGGTATACATATCGCACATCTTAGTATGCAATTAACATATCTCATACAGAAAGGGATTAAAAAAAAAGATGAATAATATATTCCACTATTTATCCTATCGGTGTTTGGTTAAACATATGATAAGTGATGAGAAAACTTATCATATCTCATCATCAACCAAATATGAGACAAAATATAATGTCCCATATTTTATTCTATCCCATGATATATAGGACAAACTAAACATGGTTAGGCACTTTAAGGGTCTCTTTGAGAACTGTTTTATGTTTTATACTCTTAAGAATAGAAAATATAATGTTTTTAGATAACATTTTTTAATTGTTTTATATTGTTTTAAAAAATAATTATATAAATATGTAGAATGATTAAAAATAAAATGTTAGATAAAAAATTATTTTTAAAACATATTTAAAAATATTAAAATAGGTTAAAAACATTTTGGGTTTTCAAACATCCTTGTGTTTTACAAAAATAGAGAACAATTTTCAAAAACTATTGTTTAAATTTGTTTTCGATACCAAACAGAACATAAGATATTCACTTAAAATGTAATTTTTAATGAATTATTTTAAATATTTTTATATTAAAAACTATTTACACATAAAAATTTCAAAGCAATGGTATCCTTGAATATGATTTTATTTAAGCACAAAGGAAACATAGTAATTCTATAATCTTTGTGTTTCCCACATCACTAATTATTTTTGGTAATCCAATTATTAAATTTTTATTTTTATGTTTTTGAAAAAAAAATTGAATATTTGATTTGATAGTGATTCTAAAATTAATCATATTAGGATATTTATCTGACTAGATTTCTTCCCTCAATTATAATTTCCTTATTTAGTGATATTTCTTTTGTGTACATTATTTTCTTAGTTGTACATATATTTAGACTAAACTTTTTCCTTCTCTGAAACTATTCTTAGACTTCATTTTCCTTCGAACCTTTGACTTTCCGGGAAAAAGTTTGTGAAGGTGTAATTTTTCTTGTCGAAGGTAAATATTATTTTTTCTTCTTCATTTGATACTTTCTCAAGCTTAGCATGATATTTTGATTTTGATTTTGAATTTTTTTTTTGACAATGACCCACGAGTTGATGGATGAAATTCTGATTATATTTTGAAATTGAATCAATTATCCAAGGAGGAGATGATATCGGTTTTTGTGGCTCATAATAAAGCAATGGCGAGGGTCATTGGGTTGCTGGTTTTCATCGGATTTGTTGGAGCTTTGGTGTACTTCAATGTTTTCACACATCAACTTGCCCATGCTCAACTTCAAATCAGAGCTCGACCTCGACGAATTCTGATGGATACCGACGTCGATATGGATGATTTCTTCAGTCTCTTCTATTTGTTGAAGGAAAATACATCTGAATTCAACTTAGAGGTCTTTTCTTTTACCCTTTTTTGTCATGATTTTTTACATGCTTAATAGTATTATTAATTTTTGCTTTAGAAGGTTTTCGTTTTTTTAGTTTTTTGTTGACAGTAATTTGTTTTAAGACTTTAAATTGTTTGTTTGTTTTTTTACTTTTTTATGTCTTATTATAATTTTTTAATAGAATAGAAAAGGTTAGAATATTTGAGGGTGTTTGTTTTTTTAGTTTTTTGTTGAAAATAATTTGCTTTAAGACTTTTTGTTTTTCTATTTTTTTTCATGACTTATTATAAATTTTTAACTTAATAGAGAAAATTAAAATATTTGACTTTTTTTAATGAAAAAAATAACATATTGATTTTTTTTAATACTTAATAATAATAAAATATTACAAAAGTAAACAACTTACTAATCCTTAAGACTATTAAAGTACTATTTAGTTTTCAGTTCTATTTAAAATTAAGTAAAAAAATAAACACCATCACCAAAGGCTGTTTGTTTTTTTTAGTTTTTTTTTGTTGAAAATAATTTGCTTTTAAATTTTTTTTTTGTTTTATAACTTATTATAATTTTTTAGCTAAAGAAAAACAACCAACATATTTAACTTTTTCTAAATAAAAAAAGTAACATGTTGGTTTTATTTTATTTTTATTTTTATTTTAATTTTAGTGAAAGATCACTTAATTTTTTAAAATATAATTTCACTTTTTGTGTAAAGCAAACTAGGGTAAGTAGTTTTTAAGAATTTATAATTTTTATTACATTTTTATCCTTCAATTTCTTCTTCTTTTTTTTTTTAAATAAAAAAAATCTTCTACTAAGCTTAAATTCTAAATAAATATTAGAATTTCTTTTTCCATTTTCTTATAAATATGAAAAATTTAAAAATGATAGCTTAATATTTAATTTTTTTATATTAGAATTATATTTATGTTTTTCCCAATTAAGTAAACTCCTCTCAACATATTAATCTTTTAGGTTAAATTAAGAATAATAACAATAGTAATGGTAATATATTTCTATTAATATATCATATAAATATAATTGAAATAAAAATCATATTTATTAATTTACTTTTATTCAAAATATTTATAGGACAACAATTTTAAATTTAGTTACGTGCTAATGCAAAATTAAAATTATTAATAAATTTGAAATAAAAATTTATTTAAATGGGCTTATTATTATATTAAGATAATACAAAATAAAAATATATAATTTTTAAGTGGGTTATATAAAAAATTATAATGCAGTATTTTTCAAGTTATATTCTAAATGTAGGACAAAATTTTAAAATAAAAGATTTTTATTTCAATTAAATTTAACATTTAAATTTCTAAAAATATTTTTAACAATTTATGTAGTTTTAATATTGAATTTTTAATTTTTGTAAATTGTATTAAACCTTTTTTTTTTAAAAAAGTTAAGAGGTAAATTAAATTAATTATGGGTGAAATACAAAATGATTTTTTGTAAATTTCTATTTTATGATCAAATATTTGAAGTAAAATTCTTAAAAATATTATATTTTGTTGTATTGTAGGCAATTACACTAAGTGCAAATGGATGGTGTGATAGTGGACACGGCATAAATCACATATATGACCTTTTGTTTATGATGGGTCGTGATGATATTCCGGTTGGAGTGGGGGGTGAAGGTGGTATTTTACCAAATGGTACCATTCTCCCAAATGTGGGTGGTTATCTTCCAATTATTGATCAGGTGCGTCTAACATGTTTTTTTTTTTTTTGGCTCAAACTTTATTTAGATTAAAGTGAAAAAAGAAAAGAAAAGAAAAGAAAAGAAAAAACAAAAATAAAAACAAAAGCAAAGTGCATATCTAGGAGAGAATTAAGCTTTGTTTGGTATCTATTTTTTTAAGACAATTTCGAAAAACAGTTTTTGAAAATTGTTGTTTGATGTTTTATAAAACAATGTTTATTTGGAAATTTGAAATATTTTAAACCTATTTTCTATATTTTAAAATATATTTTAAAAATAACTTTTATCTGTATTGTTTTATTTTTAATTATTCTCTATATTTATATTATTATTTTTCAAATCAACTCTTAAAAAACAAGCATAAACAGTTGAAAATAATTAAAAGACATGATTTGAAAACACCATATTTTCTATTTTTTGATTGCTATACGTGGTTTTCTATTTTTTATTTTAGAGAACAAAAAATTGTTTTTAAAAATAATTATCAAATAGAACCTTAATCCTACCCATATTTTAAGAGTTCTTGATAGCTGACTCTTTAACTTTAGGAGTAATTTATTTATTTCATTCTATAATCTATATATCTGTTGTATGGAGTCTTGCACATATTTAAAAGATTTGAATGTCCAATAATGATACATATTTTTTCACCATTCAATTTCTTTACCTCTTTATGATATAAGAGCCTCTATAGCTCTCTTCCATTTTTTTATTTATTTATAAATCTCCCTCACCCTATGTTTCATCATGGTTAATAAAAGCTTGAACAACTTCATCACAATTGACAATCTCATTACTATAAATGCAATTGAGCAATTTCCACTCAAGCTTACCCCCACAAATTATTACTCATTAAAAGCATGATTTGATGTACTTATCTTTGGATATGATTAGGTTATATTGATTGAACAAAACCCTATCCATTATCAGAAATCACAATCAATTGCAAGAAACTATACCTTACGGATGAGATAAGATAAAATTCTTCTCTTAGGCCTCATTGGTTCCTTCAACCATGAAGTTGTACCTATAGTTTGTTTATGTAAAACATCTATTGAAGTTTGGGCTTGTTTTGCAATGCTTTATGTCAATCCCTTATCCTTTAGAACAATGGGGTTAACATAACAATTCGCTCTTCTCAATCATGCTCTTAATCAATAGCTGATTACCTTACCACATTTAATGATATTGTTGATGAACATGACCTTATTGGAGCGCCCATTCTAAACTGATACTTCATTACTCATACACTACCTCATTACTTACACACTAAATAACATTGGCCTTGAATTTAAAGAAATTGGCATTGATGCATGAGCATGGGATGCTGTGATTATTTGAATATGAAGCCTTTCTCAAATAGGAAAAGCTTTGTTCTATTGGAAATCTTGGTAACATTGCCATCAACAATACACAATTTCCATTCTTTAATAGTGAAAAACACTTGGCAAAAAATATTTCCTCAACAAGAAAGGAAACCAAGGCCAAGGTTTGCCTCATTCTATGAATCACCATCCTAGCAATAATTCTACTATGATATGCTAATTTTGTGAGAAGAAAGATCATACTGCTAGCCAATATTACACTGCTAAGAACTTGTTTTTTTTTTTTCATCATCTAGACCTATTTCAAACCTAGCTATCACCACCAACAACTCCTTAATAAATTGGCTATTGATATTGGTGCCTCAAATCATGTTACATTTGAACTTAATAACTTGTTTCTTCACCAACCATACGAAGTCCTAGATGACATTATCATGAGTGATGACAGAGGTTTGAATATCACTCATGTTGGAAAGACCACTCTTTCATTTCCATCTCACTCATTTTCTCTCTCTAATGTCTTGTGTACCCATGAAATAAAACCTAAATTCTATCTCAAAATTTTGTAAGACAACAATGCCTCAATTAAGTTTAACTTTTTTACTTTTGATGTGAAGAATCTAACCATTTTGGTACTTCTCGCTTTGGGATGAAGCAAGAATATGTTTATAACTAGAGATGCTTCCACTTTAGGAATAAAATGAACCTACATGGGTGTCTAAGCCTCCCTTGACAACTGGCATGATAGACTTGGTCACCCATCGTCTAAAATAATGCACTAAATTGTTTCTTAGAATAGTCTTATGGTTTTCATTAATTTATCTTTGTCATCTTGTGATAAATTTTGAATACTTATTCATACCACATGCTATTCCTATTTTGAATACTCCATTCTCTCACTCAATGTTGCCTACTATGGATACTACCATCTCCACTCCATATTTTCCTACTAGTTAATCTTATTTTCCTTATTTGTTCCACCAATTAGTCCTAGACAAGTTGTACATCCATTCGAGTCAAGTTTACATCTTGGGATTCTTATGATCACCATCAACCATCAAGCTCCCCCATCTTTCCATTCATTTTGTCTCATTCATACCTACCGAACCCACCTCTTCATTCATCATCTCCTTCTTGTGAATTATTCTATTTATCATTGCAATCCTCGTCTTCTATGCCCATTCCTTTATTCATGTTCCTTTTATCGCGCCAATCGTGACTTCATACAACCTTCGATTATCCCCTTTGTGGTTAACCTCTCCTTCCCAACATCCATCAATCAAACTCTACCAAGTTCTATCTCGAGTAGTGACCCTATAGAAATGCTCCCCTCTCTCTCACTAACCCACTTCCTTACCATCCTATGTAGACTCCGTTTAAAAATAACATCCTCAAACTTAAGAGAGTTTTTACTTCCACCTTCACCAAGCATCCCTTCCTTTAGCCTTTGAACTCAGTACTATAACACAAGCTTTAAAACACAAAGAATAGACAGATGCCATGAGTGAAGAACTTCAAACTCTTGCCTCAAATGGTACCTAAGATTTGATAACTCATGAACCTCGACAAAATATTGTTGTAGTAAATGGGTCTTTTGGATAAAATGTAATCCTTGTGGTAGTATTTCTTAGTACAAGGCTTGCCTACTCAACCTTGATTATCATGAGACATCCAATCTCGTGATCAAGCTTACAACCATTCAAATTGTTCTCTCTATTACTCTATCTCATAGATGAGAAGTACATCAACTAGATATCAACAATACATTCCTCCTTGAGTATCCCTATAAAGAAGTGTTCATATCTAACTACCTAGCTTCATTTGTTAGTTTGGATCCTATCACATTTGTTGTTTGCGCAAATCTATTTATAGCTTGAAGACACACCTCAAGCTTGGTTCATTGAGTTTAAGACCTTCATTCTATCTTTAAGCTTTGTGAACTCTCGCTTTGATTCTTCTCTAGTTATTTATTCTTATAACTCTCTTTTTGTTTACTTTCTAGTCTTTGTGGATGACTTGATAACTACATGGTACTCTTAACAATTTATTCATCATGTTATTATCGCTCTCTCTAATTGCTTCTTAATCAAAGACCTTAGACACCTTCATTTTTTTTTTCTTGGTGTAGAGGTCATTCTCTTATCAAATGAACTATTCTTTTCTCAATAAAAATATGTTCAAGACCTCCTTGAAAGATTTCAAAGAGAATGTATCAAATCCTTTATCACTTCACTCAGTTGCAATACTCGACTTATTCAAAATGATGGATCTCCACATGTTGATGCCACTAACTACTACAATCTAATTGGAAGCCTGTAGTACCTCTCAAAATCCAAACTTGATGTGGCTTATGCCACCCAAAAATTGGCTCAATAAATGCATGCTCTGAATCAAACTCATTGGACCACGACCAAATATCTCCTATGGTGCCTTGAACACACTATGGAATATAGTCTCTTTCTCCACCATTCTCAACCATTACACTGAATTGCCTACTCGGATGCTTATTAGGAAAACAATTGTGAAGGTTGTACTTCCATTTTGTGGCATACCTTCTCTTCCTCGGCAATTTATCTCTTTGTGCTCTAAAAAGCAACAGACAGTTGCTAGCTCTTTCATTGAAGTTGAGTATTGGTTTTTTGCCTCAGTGGCAACTAAGAAAACTTGGGTCATTAATCTTTTCCTTGAGTTAGGTATATATTTAAAAGGTTGGAGTGTACAAAAATGCGAGATACTTTTTCACCATTCAACTTCTTTACCTCTTTAATTTTTGGGTGTTTTCTAAAATAAAAGTCGGTTTGAGAACTTAAAATGTTTTCAACATTTTTTTTCTTGCGTTTTCAAATGTTAATTTAAAATGAGTTTTTATTTACCAAGCTTTATTTTTAATCATTTTCCATAATAATGTAACTTTTTTTTTTAAAAAAAAATCTCCAAAAAAGAATTAAAATACGGTTTTAAAAAACACCATCTCTCGTAAACCTATTTAACGAACCCGACAATAAAATATGTTATTATAAGATTTGACCTTCTTACGAAAAATTAAAGTTTCAAAATTTCAATTGGCTATTACAATTAATATTAGTAATTATAGAATAAATTTTTTAAAAAATTTAAAAGTCAATACTCAAAATCATATTATTAAAATTCGTTCGATCAAATTAATCCCCGCTGGGATTTTGAATTTTGGAGGGAACAGAGCAAACAAGAACAGACGACGTCGTTTTGTAACATGTAAAAGTGATTTGCAGGGCACTTCCACTGCAGGTGGTTGCAGATACAGACAAGCAATACCAATGGGTGCCAAGGGACTTTTGGATATCGACACTATGTACGGTTTACGTAAAGGGTTTCTTCCACAGGTATCAAGATTCACTAATTTTGGAAAAAATTTCCTTTCTTTTTTCTTTCTTTTTTGATGAATTTGACAGAGAACTGCATTTTGGTCATTACATGGTTAGTTTGAGTATGTTTTGGATTAAATTAACATAGGGTTTCTTCTATTATGAATTTAAAGTTCATTTGAACGTTCATTTTGGTGTAAATTCCAGCTAAATCATTTTTTTGGGTTATTTTTCATTGTGAGTTCTTCATACCACATTCTTTTGTATATTATATTAACATGAATGTGTGTGGAACTTGTATTTATTTATGGGTGGTTTTCATTCTGTCTTTTTTATCAACTAAATCTGATCAGTTTCCTTGTAGATTGTAATGATTTGATCAAATCATGGGTTTCTGTGTTTCTGAATTTTAAGTACATTTCTTCACATTCTTCCTAGATTGCGTTGCACATTTATGGGAATTAGTATTCATGATAAGTACTCTTTAAATTTCTAGTTCATTCCATTCTCTTCTGGATTCATTTGTTCTGCAATCGAAGTAGGAGGATTTTGTTGTACCTTCTGGATGATATTGTTCTACAATTTAAAACAAAGGCTCACCTTCCCTATGTAACATGTTGGAGATCTAGATGACTTTAGGAAGTGTATATTGATTGCATTTGATGCTTCTGATGTTGGGCTTGAGGGTGATCAGATAATCTGTATTTATTTTTCTATAATGCTATAGATTTATGTGAATGAAAGTAAGTGCAATTGATAATAGATATCAAAGTTGAAGGATAAGCAATCATAAAGGAAGTAAATTTGAAGGATAATGCCCTAATATAATTGATAATTCGAACTAGAAGTTGAAATAGGCCTTATATCATCTCCATATGATAGAGTTCAGTCCTTCAATGATGGAAGATGCTGTGTAGATCTAATGATGAGAGAGGAATAATTATAGGGGTCCTTTTTTTAGTGTACAATAGAGCTTTTATTATCAAATGGTTATGGAGGTTCCTTAATGAATACGACTCCTTTGGGCATTCCACTATCTAAAGAAAATATGAGCTACATTCAAACAAAAGGGATGCTAACCTGGTGCCCTGTGTTGTTGTTTGCAAAGGGTCATCCTTTAGAGCTGCAAGAGTTCACTCACTTGGTTAGAGTACTGTTTGAGATCAATTTTAGGTTAGATTCTTGGAAGACCTTTGGTTGGGAGATAAACTTTTGTGTTCCTCATTCCCTTAGCTCTTCCACCATTGAATTCCCCCAAAATTTTTCTCCTTCTTCCTTAACAACTCACAATTGTGAAAATTTGACTTTAATGGGAATCTTTATCATCTTGAAATTAATGATTTAATTTCCCTCCCATTACCTATGTTGGGGAATAGATAGTCATCCCCCATTCTCTTTAATGGGGTTGCAGGTGTTTAGAGAGCTAATGCACTTTTACACTTTACTCTTCTTTCAATATAAATTTTTAGACTAGATTTCTTCCAACTAAATTGAGCTAGGAAATCTAAAGCCTCCTTGAAATTCAAACTTTTTCATGGTCACTGGTTCAGAAGAAGTGAATTATAGTGACATGCTCCAATAGGGAGGTCTCATAAAGCCCTTAGTTAAATATGGAGGGAGTAGGAAGCAATGAGATGGTTGTCCATTTGTTTCTCCTGTGTAAAATAATGGTGGTTTTGGGACACTTGGAAGGGGCCTTTAAGTTGGGCTGAGAAACATCTTGGTTAAAGGGATTTTTTGATTAGTTGTTGCATGGACCTTCTGAGAGACAAAGTGGAACATGAAGGTATGTCCTTGGATTCAACAAATGCAAAACTTGTAAGGGATGCTATGTTTGCTTTCAGGTGGAAAACTAGAGTTATAGATCATGAAGTAGACATATTAATAAAGAGGGGAGCCTCTTCTTAAGTTAAGTTTATTGGCAACTTCTTGGCCCCTAGATGAGTGGTCTATTATGATTTTCTCCCTTGTTTTATACATGTAAGGAGGCTTTTCTTTATTTCTCTTCTCCCATGCTGCATGGGCACTTCAAAGTATGTAAGATGTCCATGTCGAATGTGACATGTCAAGGGATTCAGTATGGGATATGTGTCCATGTATACAAGTGTGCCTAATAAAGAAAAACTAGAACAAATTCTTTTTAAGTAATCTTAGACTCGAATTTGGATATTGTATCTTAGTTATACACTTTGATTTGGCTTGGGGTATAGAATAGGCAATTACCCAAATTAAGTTGTCTTCTTGTGTTCTAAGATTTTGGAATTGAATGAGTCCAACATGTAGATGGGCACCAAACATCTGAAACTTGTATCCAAGTCCATGCAACACAACGCTTGGCTTGATTTTTATTTCTTTGACATCTAGTTTTATGAAAAATCTCCTAACCATCCCCCTACCTCTTGATTTAATATCTACATGTCTCTTATTTCCTATTTACGAAGAAAAAGATTTTATTTCTTTAGATTTATTTTCCTTCTTTCTTCTTCATTCTCTTCACCCTACTCGGTTGGAATTTCTTAAAATATCGAACAGCTCACAACTTTTACATGCTAGAAGTCTCAAGTTTCTTAGGTTACTTGGATTATAAAATGTAGATATTGATTGACTTAGATTTTCAGCTTCTCAAAATTAAATTTGGAAACTACTAGTCCTAACATTTATGTCTTCAAACTAAGGAAGTTCTACTTCCATTGGTCACAATTTTTTATATTTGCATATTGTTAAATACCAAATTAGAATTGTCTTCGAGCATTTAGAGTCCTCTTAAAGATGGTTGTCACACATGTGGATAATTTTTCTAATCATGAACAATTTTCAATTCAAGTTCTTTTTCCACAAGAATAGACTTAACATGTTGCTGCAATTTTCACTCATCAAAGAAATAATATTTCATGAACCAAAGACATTTGTTTTGTTTGTTTGTTTTTTTTTTTTTTTCTGAAAGAAGATATGTACCTAGCTCATACATGTTGAAATGAAACAGGGTAGCAGGGGATACTCTCCTCTTGAGCAACCTACTGCACAACAAGTGATGATTAATGCAGTATCTGCTGGTCCTATAACCGTGTTTCTTTTGGGTACACACACAAATTTTGCCATTTTTCTTATGAAAAATCCTCAACTGAAGAAAAATATTGAGCATATTTATGTCATGGGTGGTAGTATTCAGCCACACTGTCCAAAGAAGAACAACTCCAAGCCAGAAGAGTGTGGTAATATTGGCAATTTGTTTCCAGGCGATGACAATCCATATGCAGAATTCAATTTCTTTGAAGATCCTTTTGCTGCATATGAGGTAATGCATCATGTTTTCTTGATGAGGTGTGCTCATGGCCAATATCATATCCTAGGTAAAATGTTGTTTTAAAATGAAGAAGATGCCTTATTACAGGTATTTCAGGTTGGAAACATGAGTTATGCTTTTCCACTTTGATGTGTATATATATATATATATATATATATATGTTACATTGAAGAAGTACTAATTTTATGAAGAAATCACAAGACTACAAGAAATATGCCATCTTGCCCTAACAAAAGTAGGAAATATGCAACCATCACCTTTTTGTAGTGAAATAGATATTAGTGAATAATGGAAAAACAATAAGCTTACCAAAAAACAAAATAAAAGAAAAAGGAACAAAATTCTGTAGTTTGAACATTCAATGGGCCAAATCCCTTGTCAACATCAGTAAATAGAAATGTGTTTTTGATCATTTGATCTTATCATGGCTGCAGTTGAGCCTGCACTTCACATATCTCTTTGTTGCAGGTATTGCATTCTGGTATTCCAGTTACACTGATTCCACTGGATGCAACAAACACCATCCCTATTACTGAGAATTTCTTTAAGGCATTTGAGCAAAAACAGAATACTTACGAGGCACAATACAGCTTCAAAGCCATGAAGATGGCTCACGATACCTGGTTCGACAACCACTTCCATGAGGTTATTTGAACAGACTGTTTTTTATACTATTCTTCTTGATGTATAACTATTATATACTTTCATTCTTTTAATTAGCTTTGGTCTACTTCAGAAATGAAAATGATAACATTTTTGCAGAATGTTTTCATGTGGGACTATTTTATGGTTGGTGTTGCTTTATCGATCATGCGTAATTCAGCAAATGATAATGGAGAAAATGAATTTGCTGTTATGGAGTATATGAACATCACAGTGGTTACTTCAAATGAACCCTATGGAATATCAGATGGCTCAAATCCATTCAATGATGGCTCTACAACCTCAAAGTTCAAGAATGGTGTACATAGTGGTCATGTTCAGACTGGAAATCGAGATCCATTTTGCCTTGAGAAGAATCAGAAAGGGAGATGTAAGGTATGCTGTTTTTTTAGTTGGTAAAAATTTATTAAATTACTTACTGTCCTTCATTCACCTAATTTTTGGGTGTCCATAAATTATAGTTCCTGCTTGGATGCAATTTCAAGGAAAATCATATCTGAAGAACATTATAGCGAAAACTGATTGTCCTAGGCCTTGAAATGGAAGTTTGGTAGAAATGCATGCCCAAAGCACACAGGAGTCATGTGAGATAGATCATGATTAGTCAGTTCATATGCAAAACATAAGTTATGTCAGTTTAATTAGCCTAAGATATGGTTTGAAGAACAAAGTTGTGTAAATTTGGACCAACAAATTTCCCCTCTGGATTCTGCCATGAAGCCTAAAGCTTTGGAAAACGATAATCATAAAAGTTTATATAATATGTATGTATGTATGTGTATATGTATGTACATATATCTTTTATTAATGAATTAAGCTGACATTTTGGGAAAAAAAATGTGGCATCTGGGGCAAGATCTAGTAAACTTGAGGTGAATTCTTGAAATTTTATGCTGGGTGTCTGAATCTGGCCATATATACAGCATTATGCTCGAGTCTGGATTAGGACCAAAAATTGCATTGAAACTAGAAGGCTAAAAAGCATGCCTCCAATAAGTAACTGAAAGCACATGAACAGAGCTTCAACTTCTAACGCTTAGACTAGATATAGATTCTATGCCTTTACTCGATTTTATAGATTGGTTACAAAAGGAAGTTGTTTTTTGTGTTCTCTCTTGTTGGATGTGCTTTTGGGTGCTCTTTGTATAAGTCCAAATGAACTTTGTGTGTCGTTTGTCGGCGCTTTTTAATATATTTGCATTATTTGCTTATCAAAAATTAAAAAAAAAAAGGAGAAAAGAAGAAAAAAAACTTCCATCGCTCAGACTAAAGTATAATGTTTACTTCATTGGTGAATTTGGGTCATATTATTTCTAGTATATTGCATGAAACTTTATTACTAATTAAATCCAACACAATTCCAACAGGATGGTTATACAATGGAGGTAACTGGTCCAGACTCAGTGCGTGTCCTTGTAGCTACAGAAGCTAAAAGAAATCAAGATGCTAACAGTTTGCTTGACAGAGAATTTTATAAAAGCTTCTTGGATGTAAGCTCTCTTAAGAGTTATTTTCACTGCAATACTTTGGGTTTATTGCTTACTCCTTTCTTCCCTACTACAGTTGCAATTAACTATAGTAGACTTCCATGAATTGGAAAGTTAAAATATGCAATTATCCTTTTGAGTAACCAAAAAAAGGAGATGACTCCAAGTAGTATTTTTTCAAATGCAGGTTATAAGCCGTCCTCAGCAAAGCGGGCGGTTTAACATATCAACACAATTTCCTTACTATGGGGAAATATTTTACAAGCCAGATTTTGGAACAAGAAAAAAGGGAAAACCATTTGTTTTTGACATGGATATGAGCACGGGAGATTTGATAGCTCTTCTATATCTCCTGAAATTACCAGTGGAACAAATTGACCTCAAGGTAGAGTAGTACTTCTTTTTGCTGGGCTTTTGACAGTGCTTTTGAATAGTCAATAGCTCAACCTAGATGAACATATTAGTGCTAACACTTAAAAATTGGCAGCAATTAAGTCCATTGAAATATATGGCTGAAAAATGAGTTTATGTTCTCAAAGGTTCTAAACTTTAGACCAGGTCAAAATTTTGTTACTTTGATTATGAAAGTACAAGAAAATTTTGAACTAAAACATTGATTGTAATTTTACAAGATTATGAAGACAACATTGGGTCAACTCTTGGTTACTCCAACTTACAATCATTATTAATGGAGAGTAAGGAGACATTTGGTGATGTTAAATGTTATTGATGTCTTGCTGAGAAATTTATTTATCTTACTGTTGTCCATATATTACTTATGTAGTTGTTGTGTTAGTATATTCATGCCCCTCACCAACCCCTCACCAAAAGCTGGCACTTGAAATGACATGATATATATCCTCTTCTTTTGTATTGATAATGAGGTTTGGTATGTTGATTGGGCTAACAGTTGCTTTGATAGATATTCTACATGTAGCTATTGCACTTTTGTTGGGGGGTAATTCTGTTACTTGGCTCAGTGATAAATAAATTGTGGTTGCTTTGATAGATATTATAGGTTCTCTCTTTTCTTTTGGAGATGGGTGTTGATGTTCTCACCCCCATGTCAATGCATTGTGACCTTTATTGCAAATAATCTTGCCTTCTTGAGCCAACCAAGCATATATAAGCTTTCTCTTTTAATTTGAGATTTGTTGATTCCAGAAGCATATCATTACTCCTTATATTCAATCTCACTACCCATTGGGCAACATTCTTATAAAATCCTCACTCGTAATACCTTTCCTAGATTGTGTTCCAAGCTAGATATGTTTAACTTCTATGCTCCAACTTGAGGGAGACTGTTAGAGTTTATTATATTTTATTTACTCACTTGATTCTAGGCTGATTGGTAGACTACTTGAGATAGTGTTTTTCTTTTTTTTGGTGTTGTACAACTTTTTCTCCTTGATTTGATGATTATAAGCAAGGAAATTATAGTTGTAAATCTTTCTTTCCTCTGTTATTCCCATTGTATATATGTAAGGGGCATATTGTACGATTTTGCAAGATGAAATCAAAAATTAATTTGGAATTTATCCATGGTATAAGAGCCTTTTTTAATGGGTGGTTATGAGTTTGAACCTCATTGCTTTTGTATATTTCCTTAATTTATTGAACCCATCTGTAAGTACAAATGAGGTTGTTCGTGATTTGTTTACCTCTAGGTCTATTTGTTTTTCTATACATGCAGGTATAGGATTGTACATTATAGGCCTAAATCCTAACTACTTAAGTTTTTAGGAATATTGGTTGTTCATCAAATATCTTGTGTTGAGCCTCTCAACAACATATGACAGTTAAGAGGAAAAATAGACTGTGTGGAGAAACCATTGTTGTCACATGACTTGATTTGAAACCAAATTGTCACCAAATTTATTCACAAAACAAAACTCTAAAGGCACATATATTTTTAATATTCATTCAGGGAATATTGGTAAGTCCAAATGGCTGGGCAAGTGCTGCAACAATTGATATTGTATATGATGTACTACATATGATGGGTCGGGATGACATACCAGTTGGTCTTGGAGATGTATTTGCAATTGGCCAGAAGGAGCAAACCTTCCCTCTTTTTGGAGACTGCAAGTATAGGAAGGCTATCCCACTTGGTGGTGGTGGTTTGCTGGACTCTGACACACTTTATGGGTTCGCTCGTGACTTGCCTCGTAGTCCTAGAAGGTACCACTCTTGGCCTCTTCTCTATGGCAGTTATAAGTGAATCTTAAAGTGTGTTCTTTGAGTAAGTCCATAGAAAGACCATAGAGAGACTTGCAAAGAAACTGGAGTTTTGACTACTCTATAAAAATTAGAACTTAAAGAACCAATACTGAACCATACTTGTGAAAGAAAAGAAGGATCCAGGTAGGAAACATACAATAAGCATGCTTAAAATTGTGGGCAAGGTTGCAGAAGAATTATTATTGCCACCACCTAGCTTTGGTTCTTGGGATAGTACTACAAGTTTAAAGTTAAATATGCAATAAACTTTGCTCTGTCAAGAGAAGTCCCATACAAATTCCTTGGGAAACAGATAAAAAACATTTTTTCAAACTGGTTTCAGTGTGTTTTCACATTTGCAAACAATGCCAACACTCCTCTTATATAAGATATGGAATGGCAATCCTGATGTAAGTAGTTGATACATGTATTTTTCTGGAGTATATGCTATAAAGCCTATAACAATGGTAAACTAATAATTTCCCAATTTCTGTTTCAGATACACAGCAGAAAACTCTGTAAAATTTGGAGCTCCTCGAGATACGGATCACCCTGAAGTTAGGCAACCATTAGCATTAGAAGTTTGGAAATCAATTGTAGATTCAACAGATCCAGGATCTAAGATTACTTATTTGACCAATGGACCCCTGACTAATCTAGCCCAAGTAATCTCTTCAGAGAGAGCGACTTCAGTGATTCAGGTCAGTATCCTTCTCGTTTTTCATGCAGTTATTTTAGTTTGAGCAATCTTGGGAACTAGCTAAATGGTATTGCGTGGGGATGCAACAAGGATCAATTCAAATACATTGAATATCATGCATTTATTTCCTGTTGTAGGATGTATATATAGTTGGGGGACACCTTAACATTCACAAAGGAAATCCTTCCACCGTTCCCTCAAAATGAATTTGCAGAACTCAACATGTGTCTTGACTCTTTAGCAGCAAAGGTGGAATTGTCTCTCTTTGTTTTTGAGATGATATAACCACACTCTAATTTGTTTTCTGGTTTGCTATTTCTTTTTTATTTTGAATCAATATCATGCATTGTGATTTAATTGACAATTCATATCTAGCAAAGAATTAAATTTAGATCAATTATGTTTTCCTTATAGTGTTCCACACTACAGGGATGCACACAAGTTTTGCTCTCATTGCCTTCAGAAAAGAAAAGAAAATCTGTTGACATCACTAAACACATTTTTTTCTTTTAATCACTTTTATCATTAGGCAGCAAAATACTTCTACTCATCAATCAAAAGTAGCATCTGATACTGCAAGTTGAAAGTTGAACAAACTCCAATATATGGAGATACTGAACTTCAACAAATATTTTGGATATCATGCATTTATTGGTGACATATTGTGCACTATGTTAATTCTTGTTGCAGGATCTATGTATAGTTGGGGGACACATTGACAACAAGACAGGAAATCTCTTCACTGTTCCCTCAAATGAATTTGCAGAATTCAACATGTTTCTTGACCCTTTAGCAGTAAAGGTGGTGATGGACTCAAAGCTCAATGTCACACTCATTCCACTGGGTGTGCAAAGGAGTGTTAGTTCATTCAATCATGTTCTTCAAAGATTGGAGCACAAGAATCAGACCCCTGAAGCTGCATTTACCCAAAATCTACTTTCAAGGCTATCACAATTACAACAAAAGAGTGACAGATATCATCACATGGTAATTATGTACATATACTTCCAAGGGATTTTTCTAAATCTATTATGATAAATGATCCTTCTGTGTCAAGGTTTTTGAATTTTAGATTTTATAACATTTGATCAAATTGAAAACTAGAACCTGTAATCTTTTCAATTTTATGTAAACTTCTATAGAAAAAAGGTTAAAATGTTTTCTTATATTTGAAACTGAAGCAGCATCTGAAACTTCCAAATTCAGTTTATAATCTTTTCAATTTTATGTAAACTTCTATAGAAAAAAGGTTAAAATGTTTTCTTATATTTTGAAACTGAAACAGCATCTGAAACTTCCAAATTCAGTTGAAAACTAAAACCTTGATCTGGGAAGACTAGTCTAGGGCAGCAGGCTTACCATGTGCATCATATCATCACAAGATTTTTGTCTGTAGGAACTTGGTTTGAACCTATTTCTATGCCTTTACAGGATACATTCTTGGGTGAAATCCTTGGTGCAGTGGTCTTGGCTGGTGATGATCCTCTTTTGAACCAAGCATTCCAACACATGCCTCTCAAGATCTTGGCTAATGGTGTTGTGAAGAATGATGGACAGATTGTCATTGATGAAAAACAAGGAAGATTAGTGAAAGTACTTAGAAGTGTGAATACTACAGAATATTATGACCATTTTGCAGATGTGTTGAATAACAAAAGTCAGTCTGCTAGGATTGGAAGCTTCGCTGAGCAGAAAAGAATATGGACCACACCACCAAATAGGTTTCTGTAATAGGTGCTTCCCTTACTGGCCTAATGCTTCTGATCTTTCACTCGAGTGGATTCTCATCTCTGGATGTGGGGGAACTACTGAGCAGCATAGATTTTGCTTTAGTGTTTGCATTATTTTTTGGTGGCTCTTTTGGTTGGATACCATTTTTGATCTCAGGCTCAGGTGTTTATATTTTTATGAATAACACATGCTTAACATACATCTGTTGCATAATAATGTGCGTGGACTCATGTCTACTACAAATATAGCATGAGCATCCTTCTAGTATTATCTAAATTTAATAAAATTGGGACTGTCGGATTCAGAATGATATGATAATTCCTCTCAAATCATTTTTTTTTGCTAAGATGCATCAAATTTAGTGAATGGCATAGAACAGATGAGATTATTATTTGTTTTTTGGAATGTTATTGATAATTGTTACTTGAAGCAAAATGAGAGAAAGCTCTCTAAAAATGAATTCTGATGTCAATACAAATTATTTCTGTTGAAGATATCATCGGGACAAATGGAATTACACAAGGCACTGGATCGAGTCTTTGAGAAAAGACATGATAGCCTATGATTAAACAAAGAGGACGATCTCATGCTTGGACTCACATCTAATCTTCTGTTTCAGATACACAGCAGAGACATCTGTATCTTTTGGAGCTAGTAACCCTGAATTTGACAACCATTTGTATTTGAAGCAGGCAGTCGATTTTGAAGACAAAAGATCCTGAATAGTATATCACGACATACAACCCTGACTAGTTCAGCCAATATTGTCTCCTGGAGAACACGAGCTTGATGTGTGATTCAGGTCAGTCTTTTGTATTCCGGTAGTCCTTTCATCTTATTCTATGAGCACACATGATTTATAGTTAACTAAACATTTTCACCTTTATAATGTGAAAAATAAATTGATCACAATCCATTAAAAAGTGAAATACTTAAGTAACCAGGTCTAGAAAAGAAATTATACACAAACCAGAATCAATGACATGGATCTTTTAATGCAGAGTAGTTTGAAATCTGAAGACTGACATCTGATACCACAAAGGAAAGTTAAAAGATATGAACTTGGATAAGATGATGTTCTTAGATTACCATATTGGTCAGTGTTCTATCCCTGTTGCATGATATTATGATTTGGCTGTGCCCTCTACATTCTTTTATACTCATTAGAGCTTCCTAACATATATGCTAAATGGCATACAACTTCCAACTAAGTCCTTCCATAAATCGCCTTAGTGCAGATCAGTCACCAAAGTCTTTTCTCCTAAAAATATATCCTGAAAGACATAAAGCAATTAAAGACCAAAGGTTACAAAAAGCATTTGTGACAAAAATATTTGAAAATGTGAGCCTCTTCATTGCCTAAAATTTGTCCAAACTGACAAACATGGTGGGAATACACGTTCCAGAACATTTATAGATCTTTCTAAAATATCTGTGTTAATTTGATGGCTCTAGGCAACCCTGCTTACCTTTATTGATAAGACTCTTTGTGGGAGGAACTTGAACAGATTAAATTGTTAATAAATAAGCCAATATTGCATTTTGTAATGAAAACTTCATAGGCATATCCATTACTTGAAATGGGTTTCTGAATTTCCACTAAGTAGGTATCCTAATTGTCCATCTAAACAAGGGTATTATTTTGTTGATACAGATCCAATTTTTTGTTTTTCATTTTTAGGTTTCCTTTGGTTTCAGCCATTTAGGGAGGCAGAACATCATTCCTGGTGTTTAAAAAGGGAAAAGGAATGATTTATTTAGTTTTCATGAGCACCAAGATCAATCTCAAGGACTATGACTCAAAATGTTAAACCAAGGGTTAATAGAATACAAAGGAAACATGAAAATACTTTTGGGTATGTGTCTAATGTGCATGCTTACCATGGGATGAAATTCGTAGCAATGCCTTGAGTAGATGCAGACTTTAAAAAATCTTGTGATAAGATTGAACTCTCTGATGGGTTGCAAGCAGAATATATAAGAGATGTGCAGCCCTAAGGAACATTCATTTTGAGTTATGCATTTTCTCTTGTGGTAGAAGATTTTCCTTTTCAATTCTTGCAATAGCCAGTGTTCCCTGCAAATGTAGAAGATTTTGATAATAATCAACATGATTGGTGAAACATTCTTTTTATTAGTGGGATGATTCACTTCTATGTTCCTTTATTCCCAGTATGTTCATATTAACTGTTGAATTTTTTGGCTGATCATTGCTTGAACTTGTTCTTCTGCTATTCAAGCAAAATTCTTCCACAAGAAGGCATGTGTCAATAACGTGCCAAATCTGCCTCATTGGCAAATCAATTGATAAGATGCAGAATCAGATTTTGTTAACCAGGATCATACATTGAACCTTTGACTTTCCAATTGTTGAATGACTTGCAACTGAATTACATGGACCATCTATAATCTTGCTGTCTTGTGGTTTTTCAATCCAGAGTTGAATCATTCTTTCAAATTGACAAGCCCGTGAAAGTCCTACTAAAAAAATACTAGTTAAGAAGAATGATTTGGTTAGTCCATCAAGACCAAATACATAAAACCGAATCAAATAATTTACTTCAAAGCATGTTATAGCAAATACTTTTGGGGGTTAAGAGGTGTAGTTTTTTTTTTTAAATGAATAAAGGTTTTGATATGTAACCAAAGTTATCAATGACTACTAAAGAGAGAAGATATGGAATGATTTCACCTAAATATGGTATCAAATGCCTCAAATCCTTTTTCTAATTGAGTATTTCTTAATCAAATCATTGATGTATTAAATTAGGCTAACAATTTTATTCCATGACCGGGTTAAATCTGATACGTCGTAGTTTTTGAGGTTCTTATTGGTTATAGTCGATTTCAAGCTAATCCAAAGTTGATGCTCAAATATCCGCATAATGTTCAGAAATGTTATTGATAATAGCATTTTAAAGCTTTTTAAATATAAATCTGAAAATGATACTGTTAATAGCAGCATCTTTATCTTAAATGAGGCTGAAAACACTATCATCATCTTGTGTATCTATATATATATATAGGATTCATTCTATTTGGCAAATAGAAATCTAAGAGTTGTAGATTTACTCAATTCAATTCATCGATTGCTTGAATTTCAAAAACATTTTCTGTCTATCTCTTTGCCCCATTTTTTCATTATCCTACCAGAAGGGAAGTAATGAAATATAAAAATGTTTCTTCATTTCCCTTGCTTCACCAAATACGGCTGAAAATTCCCATAAAAAATTATCTTCAGTTCAGCCTTGGTGCCTAATACTATACTCGAATTCTGTATAACTGGTTGTGAGTTGTGACTGGCTGGCAAACTTCAGACCTTGTAGTAAAATATACCAAGGACCTCATGACCTTGCATGAACAACATATAAAGTATAAACTAGTTGAGACGAATCTGATCTGAATGAATTAAAAATATGGAATTCCTCTTAAAATATTCCTACATATGATGGAATCCACCAAGCTGTAAACTCCCAGCAAAGAATCTCTCTGGGACTTCCAAATTAGATTTCATTACTTCCTTCTCTATTAAATAACTAACTAGGGAGTTTGAGTCAGGTTGGAAATGGTCATGTATATGATATAGAAGACAAGCATCACCCATGTGTGGCTTATCTTTAAGTGCTTAACTACCCCAAGAGGCAAAAAAAAAAAAAACAAAACGAATCAATACTCTGCCATTAAACCATGTCATTTGGCCTTACTTGCACATACATTACCAGCAGAACAGGAGACATCCCACAACAACCGATACCAGTTGACCTTACAAAGCTCAGATGTTCAATGAATGTGAGTAGAGATCAGGTCGTTGTGACTAAAAATATTGTTAACTTCCATAGATCAAACCAAGTGGGGTTTCTTCCCCTTTTTCGATACTCTTAATATACTGTTAAAAACTTGTCTCACACCCCCACAAACTGGCATCTAAAGAAAAAACAAAAGACAGAACAAAACAAAAGGATGTGCTGAAAGGATGATGAGTTCTTAACAACCAATGGTCGGTGTATGTGAATTAAATTGATTAATTTATATGCCTATTGTCCATCCCTGCTGGAATGTCTCTTGTATCATATTAGTGGCTTGAAAAAATTGATCCAGATGGGAGAAATGCGCTGTGGCAGAAGTCATAAACTACTGATAGACTAGTTTGATTTGGTTTTGGCAGGGTCATTGAAGTTGATTGCTTGAGGATTCCTTTGGAGATTCATGCATCTATGCCTACTAATGTCACCTTTTTCTTCTTGGAAATTAAATTCTATTTAAATTTTAAATTTAGATATATGTTATGTCATGACATGGTAAGAGACCCCCCATTTCCAACTTGGAGGAAAGTTGTCTGAGTTGAGCTTCCATACAAATTGAGGACAACAAAGTACCAACTCTACCGAAACCCAAGGTTAGGTGGCTTCTTCTCAACCATCCAATGAGTATTCATCCCATGAACCCTTGAATCTAATACCAATTCAGGTTTTGATCATCTTATTTAAAAATCAATTGGTGTCCGGTAAGGATAGGTTAAGTTTTTATGGCAATCGAAATCACCATCATTTGAGTGATCCATCATTGAGCTTAAGAGTAGCATTGTTACATCCCAACAATGGCTGTTGATAAATATACCCAAGAATATGAAAAACACTGAAATATAAAATGAGATTGAGGTGTGGACTCGGTTGCACTCTTAAGGAGTAGCTTATTCCTATGGACTATGAAGTTATTGTAGTTCATTCATGTCAGCCATGAGAAAACAAAAAGGCTAGTTTATGTTTTCTGTTTTCTGTCAAACCTGAATGTCTAGACAATACTTGAGTCCACACACTTCATCCATTGTTACTAATCCATATGATCTTGAACAAATCATAGGAGGAAAGGTGTTTTGAGAGAGGGATTTATCCTCTACACACATGCTCTTTCTGAAGCAATTTGATGATGCTTGGAAATGAACAAGTAAATCCAGAAAAACTCCAAGATTGAGAAGAAAGGTGATGCCATTGATTCACATTCAGTCATTATTCATCCATTGATATAGTACAACCTCAAGCTCAAAAGTCGTCATAACCCTCTAGTAATCACCTTGAAAGGAAAAAGGAGAAAAAGAAAGGCAGAAGAAACTTCTCTACAAATCCAATATGCCATTTGTCCTCTTGCTCACCATGGATGACAGCCTATTGCCTTTTACTACATAGGAATTGATCCACCAGCTGCCAAAATTTGTTGCTCCAGCTAGAGGAAAACAAGTAGAAATGTAGGGCTTGAGAGAAGGAATCTGAAAAGCTTGTCTCCAAACAAAAGGAATATTTGATAAGATGTTTTCCTTACCTGGAACAGAGTCTCAAGCTTGTTCTTTACAAGGGCATACTCATTCTTTACCTGTTGCAGGCATTTCAGGCACCTGCACTAGACCCCTTTTCCATCAGAATATGAAAAGGCTAACTTTAAAAAGCTCAAATTCATCAGAAAATTTTATTGAGGTCCCATTTCCTTTCCCTCATAGTTCCCAAGAACCAAACATAATCTAAATATTTTATTAAGTAAAAGAACGGAAAAAACTCACCCTTCAGTATTCTGTGCATCACAGAAGTTGCGGAAGGCAATGCAGACATTTTGAACTCGCTGTGCACCAATGCTGTTACATCAAGGAATTGGAAATAAACAAAAATTTTCCCCTTGGCTTTGTTTGGTCTTTGAAGAAAGTAGGAAAAGAAATGAAACAGAACTTTAATAGTAGATTTTTCATTGTTGAGAGGAGAGAACAAAAACCTCCTCTCAACCAGCCCTAATGAGAACATATATATATATGAAGAAACCAGAAGGAAACTAGTTATAAGATTCAAAATTTTATTTTTCTCAGCATCCAAACTAAGGATATGCTTGCTTTCACAAGGAAGCACAATGGAAGGACCCCATTTTCTTAAATGACTACGGCAGTATGACAATGACATGGGAATTGAAAATATTTGAAAATTTACTAGGAAAACAGCATGAATGGGTACAAGATTAAAAAAATTCAGCTGGTGAATGATTCCAATAGCAATAAGCAATCTAATTATCTCATCTTCAGTGACAAACTTTTGGATCCAGACGAGCTTCAGATATTAAAACCTTGATCCAAAAATTTTCTATGACTAATTCAGAAGTTGTTCAACTGAATCGATAGGCTTCTATTAACATTCAAAAGTTGCCATAAAACACTGATTAATTCAACCCAGGTATCCTGGATGCATGTGCTTCTCTTCTTGCTAGACAGAAGTGGTAAGAAGTTGGAAAAACTTTCACATCACATGATCCATCATAGAAAAAATTTCTATTTTTGTGAAGAAAATTGAATGAAACAGATAAAATCAGCTTGATAAAAAAGTAGCAAGCATGAGCAGAAAAATAAAGAAAACCTACAATACCTTGAGCTGCTACCCTTCAACTGGTGAACATGCGAATCCACCTTCCTGAAATCTATACTCTGCTGATCTCTGTATCAAAGACACAATAAAAGGAAACACACAGCAACATTGAGAAAACTCTGAGTTTTTAAAGGGAAATCCTACCATAAAAGAAGAAATATTTGAAAAAGAAAGGTGTTGATATATTAAATTCTCACAGGGTGTTGGCCAGTTCATTAAGAAGCCTCTCAGAATCTTCAAAGAAGAGAGACACCACTTCAACCACAAAGTCTGGGTTGGTCTCATCTTGGAGTTGCTGAAGTTGGGTAAACTGATCATTTAGGAATCCCTTCTCACACACAAGAACCCATCATCAAAAGCCAACCCAACATGGTAGAGGGAGAAGAAATCGGAAAAGTAGAAGCAAAAAACAGAACAAAACCCATCTGGGTTTTCCTCGGTTGTCCATAGCTTAATATACCAACCTCTTGAAACAGTAGGGTTGTGTAGTCAAGCAACTGCCTTTGCAACTGAACCACACCATCCATGGTAGCTGCTCTCAAGTTCTTCACTCAATTTGCAGATCTTATAGGTTCATTGCATAGAACAAAGAATTATCAATTGTCTCTTAGTAAGACTCAAGACTCAGAAAGTGCTTTGGTAGGAGGAAAGCATAGAAATCCAAAGATTCCTGCTTTTGTGGTAATATGTTTACAGTATATATAGTCCCCCCACACCCTTTTTCACCTCTCTGGATTTGTGCTTCTGTTCCTTTGCTTCCCTCTGCCAACCCATCATTTATGAGCAAGGTAAACTATGAAATTTAAAAGCCTCACAAGATCCAAAACTTGATGCCATGTACCATTCACCTTCCCATCTTTTTCTTTTAGTAATTATTGCTACCTCTCCCTAATATTTTATATTTCTTCCTTGGTTTTTCTTTTGTTTTTCTTCTCCAAGATGCTAATCTGTCTGTGGGGTCATCACATTTTCTGCACTAAAAATCCTTCCATATCACCAACACAGCATCACATCAGCATGAAATGAATTGGGACATACCCAGTTGCAGTTGGTTAAGTCTTCTAGATATCAGTTCAATTTGATCCTTATCAAATGTTCTGGTTCCAACAAAAACTACCAAAAAACAAGGTATTTGAAAATATTCCAAAACTCAAATGATCAACGTACGTCAAATGATGAATCTCGATCCTTTTTTAAGGATATTAATATGATAAGATTTTAACGCTCGTAAAACTTACTTTAAAGAGTGGTTAGTCAAACGCCGCGAAAGTGATGGAGAAATATTAAATCTATATCTAGAAGATTTCTTTTTAATTTTTAATGTCTAGATTCCATAACTTTGAAAAGAAAAATGTAAAAGATATGCTAATAAACTATAAAAGTGAAAACTTAACATCTCTTTCACCAAAGATTAAGTTGGTATAATAGAAAGATTTGATGTGCTGTAGCTGTACAAAAGAACATATCTCTTTCTATCTTCACCTAATCCCCCCCTTCCAAAATTTCCCTCCTTATCCTTTCACATTTCACATCTCACATCTATGCTTTAAATCCTCTCAAGATTCTTATCAAATTGCTGCTACCTTTGTTTTTGTTGTTGTTGTTGTTTGTGGTGCTGTTGCTATTTGGTTGGTTGGTTGGAGTCTTCATTGGTTTTTTGGTTTGAAGGAACTAGAAAAGGGACAATTGAGCATATAGGATATATGCCATACAGCCTAAATTTTTGTCCTCATTCTTCCAAATAAGGTGTAAGGTTTAATCTTTCATTTCTGGTATTGGGTGATGTTGAGATGTTTCATCCTTCACACTGGGTGGAAAATTTCGATTACAGAGAAGATTTTTCGGGTACAGGGATTGCACAGGTGTCGCCAGCTCAAGGATCTGGTAGGGGACAGTTTTCTTTAGTTTTTGGTTGGTTCTTGTACTGATTGCATTTGGATTAACATTCAAATGAGAAATGATGTCGTAGAAGATTGATAATGGTTTGGATGATGATGGGTGGTTCCTCTTTTTAGACTTGTGACAAGTCTGAAACTTTCAAGCAACAAATGAAAAAGACCATGTATTCATAATCACTAATTCAACTAACTTTGATCAAGTCCTGCCTGACCTAAAATGTTTTTAGTGTTCTAAAATGCCATGCCCATTTGTAGCAACTCATTTTCAGGCTAGAGTTTCATTTTGGTCAATCTTCAGTGATTTCCGTAATGCATGATCCATCTGTGTAGGCCTCTGGCCCTCAGAATTGGTAATTTCTCAAAGCAAAACCAAGAGTGCATTTATTCATGAAGGGTTGATAATGGGCTGCAGATTATTGCAGTCTGGCCCATACTAAACTATGAAAAGCTAAGCACAGCCCATGATTATAGCTCACTGTTAGGTAGAGTTAAGAAGTCAGATTTGGTCTGTGAGGCCCTGAACCTGTTAGCAGATTCAAGAAAAATCACATTTGGGGGTGGGTATTTGGGAGTTAAGATATCAGATTTGGTCTGATTGAAACCCTTGTGTGGATTTAGTTAGAAGTATTTTGACCTTATTATATAAAAACCCGAACCATTGTCAGACCTGCATTTAAAACCAGCTCAAGACTGGTGCTATGACAACTTGAGGCCAAGGATGGTAACCTTTATAGAGCATGGAACGCATTGAACACATAAGACACCGACCACGTCCGTGCCGTCCTCAGAGATGATCTAAATGAAGGCTTAGCCAGTTATGGGATTGGTGGCATCTTACAATTTTGTTGAAAGGGTGGTTGGGGGGTACATGTATGAATGAAGCTGGGAAAGGATATTAATGGATTGTGGAGAGTATCTCAGTGAATTGAGTTGGGAGGGACCACTGGTTTTGTATATTTATTTGAGTGGGTGATGTGAAGGGCATCAAAGTGGGGCAGTGGCGAAGGGGAAAGCATCTGTCTCTTGGCAATTGTATGGCAGGCCACAAGAGTACAAAGATGAAGGATGGTGTGGGTATCCAATGCAATTCAATTAACAGTGACCATCAAAGGGGAGTTTGGATGACTGAATCTTCTGTGCCCACACACCTGCTTGTGTTACCAATTACCCATTCAATGCCTCCAAAAATGTACATCAAACTTCTCCAATCATTGCTCCTCTCTCTCTCTCACACACACACAAACACACGCCCCAGCTGGTATTTAGCAAGACTTGGAAATATTGGCATCCACCGATATCATGACAAGTATGCAAAATTTTGAAATTATGCCTAGGCTTAAGTTAAAAATGGGGGTGCATGTATAACTATATGCCCTGACCAAAAACAAATTTGAAGACATCAAATTGCATCAGTAAACAAGACCCCACAAGACTATAAGAAACACTTTCTATTTTGAAGTTAATCCCAATCTTAGGCCTTGACAAGAACCCTATTCAACAGAAACCCGACATGGAAGTCAATGATCACAGCAAAGAAAGAGCCATACAGCTCTCACCTTAAACTCCAGCTTGACAAAAAAGGTAGGATGATTCCCTCTTTAGAAAAGGGGTGTTGAAATAGTCATATCCAAGCATCACAAAAGAGTGCACCTGTGGATAGGATGGTGAAATAATGCATTTTGTACAGTATAAAGAGCTCTCTTTTTTCATCTTTATTGTTATTTTTTTTTCATTTTCTTTGAAGAATAAATAATGTTACACATAGTAGAAAGAACATGTCACACAAATCATTTGTATTATGAATTCCAATCTACAAATGTACACCAGAATTAGAAAGGAAGAAACCAGGCATTTGGTCTGGCAACACTAGGATGGGCCAAGGTTTACACCTCACATTCTTGTATCAATCAGTCAGTAGCGAATTGATAGTTGAAATGACAGTAGCCTGCAATTTGTATCCAACAAGATTCACACCCTTCATCGGTCAACCTCTGCCCTGCACTTTCGGTCGAACTGGATCCACACCCTTCATTTTGGCTAGCCCCTCACCAACCTTTCTACAAGGTTGAGAGAAACATGTGGGGAGATGTAATAAGTTCAGCACATTTTTAGATACAGGAACGAAGCTACACATCAAGCTGGAACATATGAAATGAAAATTTCAGGAAGGTTGAAATATAAATCAATGGTTAAAATTATACAGTAAAGGCACTATGCACAACGGAATTCACAAGTCATAGCAATGTATTAGATGTCATAAGAGTGAATATGTAACTCGTGAATCGGGTGCCTAAGGGTAAACAAGTTAACAGATTCAGGAGGCAAGACCCAGGTATCATCCTATCTCATTTTGCATAACAAAAAATTAACCAAGAACAAAATAACTCAAGAATGCAGTGTATAAACGATCCAATTATCACATATTAAGATATGGAATTTTAAGCAACAAACAATCACAATTAAGTTTGTCATAATATATCTCTTGAAAAACAAGTGCCATCCAGTAATCAATTAATAAATTTTGATTTTTTTAATTTCAGTTTTGTGACATTAACCATGTTGTGGTTGATGTGGTGAACATGCATGCAAGGAGAATGTTCGCATATGTTGGCAAAGCTCTAAGAAGAAAAGGGCATGGGCAACATGAGTCATTCAAAACTTTTTGAGGCATAAGACAAAAGGGAAGTTAGGATGCTTGAATAATTATATTGTTTTAGATTCCTACCTTCTTCAGAGAAGGCAAATACACCTCCGAGCATGTCATCATTGTTCTCATCTTCCTCGGATTTCTCCCTGTCACAGGGACTACTGCCGCTGTCCACATCAGTAACTTCAGTTAATTCACGGCATTCATCAAGAGTCGATGCTTTACAATACCCCTCTTGAAAATACTGCCCAAAATATAATGGTTCTACTGGCCCCTCATCAAGAATGTTCATGCTTGAATCAGAACGATTAGAACTTGTGTTTGAAGCTTCACTGGTTCCAACACTATCTGAGGACTCAACTTCTTTAGCAATAGTCCTTGCAGAAGAAAGTGAACCATTTTTGATAGAGGATATACTATTTACAAAATAACTGTCTTCGATGGGAGAAATGCCCATCATTTGTTTGGGAGAACCTGAAACACTATCTCTGTTAAAGGGGCCATGATTTGGCAGGGATGGTGCTAAAATACCACTCCCACTTTTCACTCCATTCTCTTTCACAGTTTGGATAATGTGTGAACTGGTTTTCACGGTATTCATTTGATTTAAATCACATGGAGTCTCATCTTTGCTTGGCGGACCTGATGGAAATGCCAAAAATAAGATGAGTTGTATGAACCTCATTTTAATAGAACTAAATGATACCAGAATCAAAGTATTCTCTTACCACCATCCGTGTTTCCAACTGATCCAGGCACAACGAGCTTAGATTGGGGATTAGCCACACCTTCTGAGAACTTCTCTTTTGCACCATGAGGTTCAGAAGATGAACTTGGAGATATTCCACGACTAAGGTCCCTGCACAAGATAACCAGGCAGGCATCTTAACATGTTCTATACTAAAGAAACAAGGGTAGAGAAAGACAAGCCCAACAAATTGATTTCAGGCTTTAGTTAGACTCATTTTGTGCAAGAAAGGAGACTCAATTTGTTTTAGATCATTTGGTGGATGTTTCCCACATAACTGCAGGCAATTCAGCTTTTCTTGAGATGCCAAGAATGGTGTCATTCAGCAGCTGGGTGCCAAAGCAAGCCAAAGAAGCTGCAAAGAGTTCTCCATTAGGAGAAACTAGGAAGTGGTTTAAGTTATAAATTATAAAATGAAAAGCTGGAGTGAATATGGTTGCATTTGGACAAATGGTGAAACAGAATTATTTCATCCTTTTTTCCATACAATTTAAAGGCATCCATCCATTAAGATAAAGGTACAGGAAAAAATGGAGTGACAAAAAATTTGAAACTGCATGACACGCAATGAGTAAAGTCATGCCAGACAATGTGAAAATGATATGGACTTATACCAAATGTAATTTAAACCAATGGAATTTATTCCACTTCTACAGGATGTTCAAACTTACCCAAAATTTCCAAATGCATCATATAAATCAAACTACTATTCAAGTCAAAACAGGCATTGAGACAATCAAATATACTATCCGTAATCACTACCATACCAGAAGCAATGGTCAAAGTGTATCCATATAAGGATTGAGTGAATAAGCATTGTAATTCCCCAAATGTTATGAGCTCAATACAGTGCAAAACTAAAAGGGATCAGAGTCCAGAAGTTCCCCAGAAATTTTCTATGCTCCCACGAAGAGGAAAATGAAAACAAAAAAATATTATTAAAATATAACTTATGTATATCCCCTCACTCACTGCTTACTTTTATACCAAAAAAGGCAAAAACAAATGTACCCTTATTATTCCCATATCTAGGAACTGTACCTTTGGCACTTTGTTGTGTGAGCATTCAACACTAAGGACATACAGTTGAGCTTACAATCTACATTTTTTTTTCTTTTCTTGGATAGGTGAACTCCACCCACCACCCCCACCCCAACCTCTTACTACTTGAGCCAAGCCTTACAATCTCCAATTAATACCTTCCTAAGTTACATGGCTTTAGGTATGGATGTTCGGTGTGGTTATATGTCTAAGTATTTGATCATTCACACATCAAATTTTAGGATACAAGGACTAGGCTAAAAAGTGATCTTGAATGGTGATTGCATATAACATAATAAAGAGAAAAATCAATTGGAAGCCTATTGAAATCTATTAGAAGCAAAAATATGTTAATCCCTTGGAAAAAACAAAATTCTCTTTTTTGTCTCTTCTATCTTTATTTTTAGAAATGAAGAAAAAAAAAAATAGCAAATATCCAAAGCAAAATAGAAGTACTTGAAAAGGACCCTCACATCCACACTATTGTCATATCTAGTTTACATGGGTATGTTGGTGAAGTTGAAGAATCCATGATCACAGATACCTACCGATGCAGCATTGAGTGGGGGAACATAAACCATGGAAATGGTAAAAAATAGAGCTAGCATGGATATCACTGACAATTACCTTTCACTCCAATCAGATTGAATCCTATGGAAATGGTCAAAAACAGGAAGCAAGTCCTTCCGTTTTATTTCAACCTCTTGAACAGGAACCTTCTCGATTTCAATCTCTCCACCAGTATCTTTAGTGAAATTGCATTCATCAGACGCCAGAGGGTCCATAGTAAAGAAATATATCTAAAAAAGGATAGATAGAAGGATATAAGCATGGAGGAAAATAGTGACAATTAAGAGCACCAAAGAATTGAAACTATAACAGATACCTTAGACTTTTGCCAAATTGGTATCCGCCCAGATCTAATCTGCACCTCCGCATTGGAAAGGTACCAATGCAACCGTTCATGGGGCTTGACCAAATCCATTTCTCCAGTATCATTATCTTCACAATCAGAAGTATCCATTACCACAGTTTCTTGCCTGCCATGCATAATCCCAGCAATACATTCCTCTCTTTCAGGCCAAGCCATTCCTCGGCAAACATCCCACCATTGAACAGGTTCAACTTTGACCCGTAACTCCTCATCTTGTACCTGCACTAAAGAACCTGACCCAGTTCCTGAAGCAGTCTCGCTTGGCTCTCCTCCCCCCATTGATGGCAAAAGTTCATATTGGATTACATGACCTGAAGGAGTATAAACCAAGAGGTGCTCCAAAGCATTGACTTTTAAATGAGCAGGTAGCATATCATGAGGTACAGAACTGTGAAAAACAGCAGCAACAGCACCAGATGGTACAGAGACCTTTCCAGCTGCAGAAGATGCCACATTGCTCACTGAATTCAGCCACCCAGAGTTTTTTATCCTGCTAACTACAGACAGGGTAATAGTTTGTGGAGGAGGTGGAGAAAAAGATTGCTGGTTTATCATGAAAGATGAAGTAGACCACCATGGTAGAGATAGAACTGGCAAGAGGGAGGAACGGACATGAGAATTTTGTATCTGAAGACCACTTTCGCCACCAAAAGGTGATAGAACAAAGATATGGCAAGTCCCTTTGGATGAAACAATAGCTATCCACTGACTATAACGGCTAAAACAAATATCCTGTATCACCTGTTATATAAACAACAATTGAAAACAGTAATAAAATAAAAACATGAGTATAGAAAAAAGAAAAGGGATGAGAAACAGTGAGGGAGGGAACATACAGCTGATGTCATGCCACGATGGAGCTTGTAAAGGTGTACATGTGAAGCATTCCAATCATAACCTGATGCATTTTGTGAGCAGGATGGCATAATCCGAAAGATATTTATATTGTTCCCATGTATAGAGGCAGTAACCAGAAGTGTGCCACTAGGATCAAAACATAGGGCAGAAATCGGACTAGTATGAGCCCTAAATTGTGATACAACAGCTCTGGAAACAAAATCTTTAACAACAACCTGCAATAAACCATAAAAGGAAAAAAGAAAAAAGAAAATCCCAAAATTATGCATAGATAATTGAGTTTCTAAAACAGAATTATTTACAATATAACATCTGTTTGATGTTTTGTAAGTCTCAAAAGTCTATTGGGACTTCCAGAAACCAACTGGATTTATTAGTTATCCCATGATATCTTCTTTTGTTTTTTCTTTAACTTCAGTGAGTGTACTAGACTAAAAATCATGAGCTCATTCCAAAATATAGTATTGCAGCCAAGATTTTGAATATTGACTATCGTTCATTCCTCGTAAACACATAACAAACATTACTTTTAAATATTATGATTCTCAAACAGAGTGAATACTAACCATTCCAGCGCTATCTGTTTCATTTGAATGTGATGCAACCCTTCCTACTTTCCAGCTTGAATGTGATGATACAGGAGAACTAGACCCATCTGGCCGAAGCTCTTGACAGTATTTAGATAGAGTTTTGTAACCCATGTCCCCCAAATTAATTATACCCGCAGCCAACTGCTTACTAGATTCCATAGCATACCGAGCCACCAGACTTCCACTGCTGGGAGAAGTTGATGGACTGACACCTGGAGAAGGAGTAAGACTTTGTGGGCTAAGGCGGCCCATGTTTGATAACAGTGGGTTGTTGGAAGCATAAGCCAACCACCTTAAACCAACATCCATTGGACCATAGCCAATGTTAACCCCAGCCAATCCTTGACCTCCCAACTGAGGAACAGGATAAGTGAGGACACTGAATTTATTCTCAAGAGTGAGAGCATCAAAGCAGTATATCTGTCACCAAATTATTAAAAAGGAAAACATTAGAAAGATGTAAATTGTTTAGCGCCATTTATTAACTTAACCAAATGGAAATGAAACAAATCTTTGCATCAAGATGACAAACCCTTTGTCCACTGGAAATCTTGATTAATTACTGGAACTCCTGCTATGTTCCAATCTTATTCTTCTGGGTTGTAAAAAAGAACTGGATGGAAAACCCCATAAAAGTATCTATTGGATTGTAATAATCATCAAACTTATCTTATTCGGTCAAGGATATTTCTGAAGTAAAAGCAATCATATATGATATACTAGAATTACATATATATATATATAATCATCAAACCTATCTTATTCGGTCAAGGATATTTCTGAAGTAAAAGCAATCATATATGATATACTAGAATTATATATATATATATATATATATATATATAAACCAATTTGGTAGATTAATTTGTTACATTCAACACTGGAATCTCAAATGAATGATACATGCCTAACCCAACCTAATGCTTACTTGTGTTGCAAGACCAACTGCCACTATTCGGGGACTGCATCTAACCATATATACAGTTGATCGGAACCTCAGGACGTGCACATAATTGTGAGACCTCAATGAATAAAACCGAACAGCTGTAGGAGAATTGACAATGTTTCCTGCTTGAGGCTCAATATAGCCATCTCTGACAGGCCCATCTCTAACACTTTGAATTGGCCCTAAGCCCTTTGTTTCATCACCTGCGACAACCAAGAGTAAAGGATGTGATGCTCTGAATCCTTCACGACCCTCGGACTTGGCAGGAATGGGCTGCATCTGTAAGAATGTAACTGGATCATCGCGCCTTGAAACCAGTTCACTGACATTAGAGGAATCTTCAACATCAAGGACTTGAAAACCATTGGAGTAGCCAAGTAACAGAACATGTTTGAAATTAGATGGACCAAGCTCTAGTCTGTCAAAGCAGGCACATAGTACCTGTTGGCCAAAAAAATTTGGGTCATGCTAGTATACATGATATAATACAAAAAAAGCATAGGAATTTAGAGGGTCTTAATTTATTTAATCTATTAAGACATAGAATGAAAGCAACAAAATGGCAGCTACATATAGCAGATGACAAAATTCTCTATAGCATTGTTCATAAGTGGCATACAGGTGCAAGTCCTCATTGAGATTGTAAAGCCTTGTTCATCATTTCATCTTTTTTTCGATTAGGCATGAGATTTAATTCTCTTACCCCTTAACTCTTATTTCCAATTGATGCAAGTGCATATGTCTACAAACACACACACACACACACACTATATTCATATTTGTTAAGTACCATGTACATGAAATATAAAAAACCAATATCATAAATTCTTATCCTCATTCCAGTCTTTTTAAGAATGCTATCAGTTTTAAGGAATTAAATATCAGCCAGCAGGTTTCCAGGTTTTTGGAATTAGCAATAAGCAGAATATATGGTATGTAATTTCATCAAATATATAGCAGGATGATGATGGGTAAAACAAGTATTCCAAATAATACCCCCCTGCTTGAAGGTTTTACCTACCATCAATATAATTATTAATGAAGGGAGTAATTTTAGATGTTTCTTACTATTTATCTGTTGCTTCTTATTGGTCTTACCTCACCTCCTCGGAGGAATTAATGCTTGACTCCCTATTAAATCAGATTTTCTAACCAAAGTGTTGTTTTTTCCAATTCAAAAAAATGAAATAAATTTTGGAACAAACCACACCCCTAAATAATTATAATACCATGGTAAATCTCACCACATGAAACAAGATTTAACATATGGCACACAATGCATGCTTTTTCACCGCAATTTTTACAAAACCACCTTCTCAGGTAGCAGTTCTGTTGGATACTAAAAGATAATAAACAGCTATCTCAGATAGTAATCCTATAAAGAAAACAAAAACTGCTATCTGGAGTAACAATTCTATTATGATCTAAGTCAAACTAAAAAAAAATCACTACCAAAGATACTGTTTCTAAGTTAAAATAACATTGCAAATTCTCATAGCACACAAAACATGGCATTAATGACATTAAGCCTAAATGTTGCCCACAAGCCCTCGCATCCCGTGAACATGCAAAATGTGATAGCAATTTTGTACAATGTGAAATACACCATAAAACAGCATCTTATCCTATGTGGTGTGTTTCAGCATACTCTAAAATCATAGTGGGTGTACCATAATTTGCTTCTTTTTTCTATCCATTAAAAGCAAAAAAAAAAAAAAAAAAAACACCATAAATCATTGGTAAGAACTCTCAACTTACAAAAACAATTTCGGGCCAACTCTGCCATTTTTGTGGTGTGTATTGATATGAGGTTCAAAGGAAGCCATTTTTCTTTGCCAAAGCAGTACATATTCAAGCAATACTACTTTTTCTACTTCTAATCTGCATTAGTGTAAAAGAATGCTATCTAATACATATTGTAGTTTCAAGCGAGATCCATGTTTTGCCAAGCCCAGCACTAGATCATGTATCTCCAATGCATGTTATGTATAAATATCAAATTGAATGGATATTAGCAATCATCTGATGCATAACTTGATTTCTTTAATAACATAGGATGACATACTGGTTTGGAGTGTTGTAGGATGGGTAGCTCTTAATCTTTGATCATCTTAATGTTTGCCATGCATGATAAGGTGGAAAGCATACACAATTCAATGTTGCCCATGATAACACGGACCCCACATGTACTTACCAGTGGTGTAAACATAACATTATATTATATAGGACATAGTTCACTAATTCTGTAATTCATGCCAATCATTACTGTCGTGTTATGCACAATATGTATTCTGTTTCTCTACATTTTGAGTTTATTTTTATCTCATTATTATTCCCAAAAAGAGTAATATAAATCCTCCAAAGCATTTTTCTCAGTCTTAAGGCAGCATAACCCAATCATGAATTTGGTTTTTTTTACTGCTTAGATAAATTTGTACATCCAGCAGGCTAGCCAAATTAATTGAGAAAAATTAGCTCACACAATTCAACTTAGAAAAAAAAGAAGGAAATGTTATCTTGATGTTTTCATTTATGTGAATAAATTTTTGGAAGGATAAAAAAGAAGGAAGATATTGGGTTACCCAGATTGTTAATCCTACAACACTCTTTGGAAAATGAAAGGGAAGAACAGATAAGGAAGAATTCATAAAACCCCTTTCATTTTTTTCCCTTAACTATCAAGTTATCAACTACAATATAAAGGTCCTAAAAAAATAAAAACTTTTCGTTCTGTTTCTCAGCAAACAAACAAAGCTCAAATGCATCCCCCAAAATAAATCCAACAGATTAAATTCCAAAACCATAAAGAGCATACTTTCCTCAGAAAATTAAATATCAATAAAAATTCACCCTCATTTGTTCAGCCGAGTAGTTCATCTTCCTACACAAATTACAAACAAACAACACTCAATAGTTTGTTTCCTTTTCCTTCACATTTCTTAGTTCTCCAATTTTCCCCCATTTTCTCGTCGAGCAAGCAGAATTCCCCAAAAACAATCCAACAGATAAAGTTCCAAAAAGCTTAGAAAAACACAAAACACTTCAATCTATAACCTAAATTCCAAAACAATCAATATCCCAAAACAACAATAATAGCAACAAGAGTACAAAAACTATCATTTCTTTAGTTGAATCAACAACCAAACACAGCCCAACCCAATCCAACAAATCATCAAAATCCAAAGGAACAATACAGAATCAACAAAAAAGAAACAAAATGATAACCTGGTCTTTACGCTCGTCGGGATCGCCGGAGATAGAAGCGGCGACAGAAGCGCCAGCGGAGCGAACGCCGGTGGAGGCTGTCTTTATGCAAGAGGAAATGAATCGAAGAGAATTGGGGATGAAGCCATTATTCTTAGGCTTGTGGTTGGTATTCTTCATGACCAACGGGGAGTCACCGGGAAGCAGAGGTCCGACGGCGCCGGCGGCAGAGTAATAGCGATCGGAAAAAGCATCCGATGGAGAAAAAGGGAGAGAGAAAATGATGATTATTGGTGAGGGTTTGTTGGGTTTGACCTTAACAGCGACGGTTTCTCTCTCTCAGTTTCTCTCTTTCTCTCTCTCTCTCAGCTCTCCGTTTTTCTTAATTGCTCTGTAAGCAAGCTTTTTTGAAATTCTGTAATTGCCCCTCCTCTCACAGCTTTCCATTTCTCTCTCTCTCTTTTTTTTTTTTTTCTTTTTTTTTTTAAATTTTTTGAAATACCTATATATTGGTGGGTTGGGTCTAGCCTCTAGGTTGTGCCTACAGTTTTGGCAACCATCTCTTTGACTACATTTTGCCACCTCAGCACGTAGCATTTTGCATTTTTGGCTTTAAATTTTTTTAAAAAAATTATAAATATTAACACCTTTTTCTATTTTAGGAAAGGATTCAATTTGAAATATGCATTAAGAAAAGGTAAAAATAATTTTTTTAATAAGAAATTATTATTTTTGAAACTTAATAACTATTTTATTATTATTTTAATTAGAAATTACAATTGAAATAAGACAATTTTCCACTTATATACTTTTATTAATTGTAAAATGATTTTGTCACACCTATTAAGACTGCGGACAACAAGACACATCGGATGGCTATGCATGACACAAGAATGCAATGCCCTATACAACACATGGAAGCAAATCCCAATAAGATAAAAGCGGGTTAATAAAAATATAAAATTATATTTTTATTTTTTGAGAGGTAAAAATAAATTAAAAAATAAAATAATTGAAATCTCGATTTCATAGCCATGAATGATGATGGGGACATTACAATATTCAATTCAAAGTCCAGAAATTTTGTACAGACGAAATAAAATGGTGTCTTGTTTCTGTCGCACTGAGTTCCAATTTTGCCCATCTACACACATCGATTTTATTACTCTAGCATGGGCAAATGGGTCCTTAGTCAGGGTATCAGGACTCAGGACTCATGACTCATGACCCTCATCCCAAACCGCGATAATCAAGGGTCATGACTCATGACTCATGCCATCGTGGATATCGGTGATATTTTTTGAAAATAGTGGGGGTGGTAGTGATAATATTGAAAACTTAATGGGAAGATTCAACAATTACGGAAAGTAAATTGAAAGGGAAGTAAAAAATTATTATTTGATTATAAAATTGGTTACGTCACGACACGAGCCACACGGCAATTGGAATATCTTAAACCAGATGCCGAACCCAAATAGCGTGAAGTGTTTTTTCAGATAATATAAATTATTTAAAAAAAAAATATATATATATATATATATATATATATATTTTTTTTTTTTCTTTTAAAAATTTTTATATTTACTTGCCACATGGGATAATATTTATTATCATGTATTTAAAAATGTAGAAATTCTGAAAATTATTTACTAAATTGGAAGGCTAAGGAAGTAATTCCACATACGAAGGGATCCGCCTCGGAATCTCCCATGATACCAAAACAATAAATAAATTTATTTTATTATCTTAAATTTGCTTACTCGTCCCTAAATTATAGATATTTATTAAGGAATATAAGCAATAAATATTCATGATTTTTTAAATATTCATTGTATTTACTTAGAAAAATGATTCATTTCGACGGCTAATATGTGCATGCACCACGTCATAATATATATTTTTTAAATTTAAGATATCAAGAAAATAAATGATATTTAAACAATTTCAAGTTTTGAAAATGGAAGAAACCTTCCTAATTTTGAAGAAAAATCATTTTTTTTTGTTGAAAAAGTAAATTTAAAATAAATAAATAAATAAATCATCCAAAACATTTTAGTCCAATTTGATAACTGTTTTTTAAAAACAATTCTAAAAAATAATTTTATAATATTTTATAAAACAAAAGTTATCAGTTTTTAATATTTTTAAAATATTTTTTATATCTAAAACCTTATTTTTAATTATTATACACTGTCTATATAATTATATTTTAAAACAACTTAAAAAAATAATTAAAAGATGTTCAAGACATCTTATATTCTGTTATTAAAAATAAAAAATAAATTTCTAATTATTAAATTATATATATATATATATATATATATATATATATATATTAGATTATAGAATATCCTTCTAAGATTGTTTTGGTATATTAGATTCCATATTTTCATGTTACGTTAGGTTGAATCAAAAGGCTATGAACTCTACACATGAGGTTTCGTGTGAAAGAGAAAACAATAAATTGAATTAATGACCGTTAATTATGTTAATTTTGAAATAAGAACCTAATACACATACTATGACATTTAATATTATTTAATATAAATTAATTACATATTATTTTCTGTGCATAAAAATAATTTTTAGAGCTAGATGTACTAGGAACCCAATGAATTAATAATTCTCAATTAAAACTAATCAGAGGATCCACCTGGAACAGATGGCCTGGTTTCTTGAGCCACTCAAATTTCTGTTTAAATTAGAAAAAATATTCTCATATATATATATATATATATATATATATATATATATATATATATATATATATATATATATATATATAAATTAAAACCATTCAAAACTTAAACATCTATAAAGAAAAAATGTTATTATAAATACACGTGTATAGTGTCCAACTGTCTCTTAATTTTATTTTATTTTTTGGGATATTTGGAGGTTTGATGAAAAAATTTACTCTATGAAAAAGTAATAATTCTATAAAATATATATCAAAAAATTATGTTTTGTTGCATATTTTTATGAAAAAGTGGGTTTTGACTTAGTAATTTAATGAATATATAAAAGAAAAAATCTCAAATTCTGTAATTAAATTTATCTTTATATTTGTTGATATATATTTTAAAATATATATAATTATATAATTACTTTTGTGATATATACATATTGGAGGTGTAATTTAGGTGGGTTGACTAGACTTAACTCAAACCCAATCGGACGTTAAGACAAACTTGAGTTATATATATTTGAGGTGTAATTTGGGTTAGTTGACTTGACATAACCCAAACCCTAATCAAGTTGAACTTAAGTTATGTTTTTTTAATACGAACTCAATTTGAGTTGAACTTAGACTAATGTTTAGACAACTCAAGTTTAACCAAAACTTGATTTAATGTTTTTATAATATTTTTAATACATATAATCCTATATAATAATATCGTTTTTTTATTTTTAAGAAAAAATCAAATCATATATATATATATATATATATATATATATATATATATATATATTATAGTGTTTATTTTTTTGTTGATATCTTGAAATTTTGTTATATTTACGACTTAAATTTTCATTTAAAATATAACCTGATCAACCCATGTCTAATTTCACCAATCTGAGTCTAATCCGACTAACCTAAGTCTAATTTGAACAACCCAAATTCAACTCGAGTTTAGAAAAATGAGGTTAAATCAGAGTTTAGATTAAGTACCTTGGGTTAGATTGAGGTTTAATTGATTGATTTTTGAAGTATTCATCAACCCAATCAACTCGCTCAAATTATATGTATATTCAAAACTTGAACATCCATAAAGAAAAAATGTTATTATAAATACACGTATTACTATCTCTTCATTCTTTTGAGATATTTGAAGATTATATAAAAAATTATACTTTATGAAAAATGAATAATTTTGTAAAATATATATTAAAAAATTATGCTTTGTTGCATATTTTTAGGAAAAACTGGGTTAACTTTAATTTGACAAAATATGAAAAAAAAAATCAAATTTTGCAAATTAAAATTTATATATATATATATGTCGGCAACATAAAAAAGGTAAGTAGGCCCACCACATGGATAACACTCATCTTCTACTTTTTGTTTTTTAACTCTTCCACGATGAAAGATATGATTTTATATATATATTTTTTCTCTACGTCAAACTATATTAAGAAAGAGAGTACAAAAATATTGAAGTGGTTTTCCATGGATTCATGATAAAGTCGGAATTGGTGGCGATGACCGTGGACTATATGGTCTATCTTGTCTTCAAAGGTCTATTGCATGGATTTTTGTACTCATGCAACCTTTGGTGAGGGTGGTGCATATCCTGATGGAGGTGGTGCATGAGTGAAGGTTGATGGCGGAGCCAGCTAGTGCCTCCTCTCCCCTAATGACAATTCTGAACCAATGGGTTGAAGCTCATATTTGTTTGAAGGGTTGCCCCTCCAACTAAACTGCTTCATTGATGATTGCTTTTAAATTGGGTTGATTTGATGTAGAGTGTTGCCACATGACAAAGGGCTAAATTATAAAACAAACCTCATGTACATCAACATGCATGGCAATAACAATAATTTTGAGGTAAAAAGGGGAAAAGAGATTAATTATAGATTATCAAAAACCAAAATTAACTAAATAATGAATGTCGTCACGTAGATATAATGAAAGTTTCTAAGTAGCTTACCTTTGAAAGGCTCATTGTCGGTTATAAAAACTATACCTAAAACCTATTATCTCATGAATTTGAAATAGTCAAAGACCAAAAAAAAAGTACGAGTCTGTTTGGTCATGTAATTTAAAAATATTTTTATGTTTTTAAAATTTTTTAATAATGTTTCATTGTTCTTCTTCGAAAATGATTTTTAAAAATAAAATGAAATAGAAAACAATCTTTAAAGAACAAGTAGGAGTTCTTTTCACTAGTTTTTAAAAACAAAAGGAAAATATAAATCCATCTGGCCATATTTTTCAAAACTTATTTTTAAAAACAGTTTTTTTAATTTTTAACTTAAAAATAGTTTTTAAAAACAAGTTTAAAAAAATATGGCCAAACGAGCACTAAGATTGGTTATATATAAATGACCTTAATTGTAGGGGGTTTCCCTCCACATGACCTTCCCCAAATAAAAAACCCTTAGTCCGTCCAAGGTAAGCAGATCATTCGTCTAGAATCATTCGTTTGAACCAAAACAAACTCCGTTTGTCACAAGAGGAAAGAAATTTCCTTCTTTCTAAGAGTCGGACGGAATGGACAAACCATGTCAACTAAGATCTCCAGACGGATTAACCAACAAAGTTGAAGACTCCAGGCATTGAGCAGACGGATAATCACATCTAGTGCCTAAGCAACGGCCTAAACGACATTTATGCCTGAAAGTTAATGTCTATTAATTGCTACACGCAATTTGCGACATTGACAAACGTAAATGCATAATCAACTACATGGTCCGAGACTCTTACTCAATAGCCAGCAAATGACACTAGTAAGCGGATTTTGTTTGGTATGATTGTCTAATCCGCGCAGAGATGATGACGTTGACTTTCTTGCTAAGGCTTGATTTTTGCCCTGATAGCAACCACCATTATAGAAAAGGTATGAAGGCACCATAAGTGCTATGATAACGGTGTCATCCACTCTATAAAAGCCCCATGAGAAGCATGAAAATGGTATGCGCGTAGAGAGCCATTCGAAAGAATTAGATCCGTCCTATTTCTTTTCTAACTTAAACTTCGGAGAGGCGTGCCCAGACCACCTGTTCAGACATTTTTTTGTACAGGGAAAAAGCTCGTCTGACTCTAGAGAAGGTAGATGGACTCAATTTGGTTAACATTGCACCAACATTAATGTTGATAAAATAACCCTCGTTTGGCCATGTTTTTTAATACCTATTTTTAAAAAAATTGTTTTAAAATTTAAAAACAATAAAAAATTATTTTTTAGTATTTTGTTTAACTAAGGGTGTTTGAAAAAAAAAACACTTCTTAGAAATAAAAAATAAAAACTTGTTTAATTGGATAAGTTGATTTTAAAATTTTATTTTGATTTTGTTAAAAATTATAAACTCAATTTATATAATATTAATCAAATTTATTGTCATTAAAAATAAATAATTTTGAGTAAAATATTAATAGTAAGATTATAATAAATCATAATAAATGTTTTTAAAAAAAATATGATTAAAAAAACTTGTTTTTTAATAAGAATGTTTAAAAAAAGATTTAAAAAAAATGATTTTTGAAAATCATGTAAAAATAAAACCTATGTCTATGTTTGGTTTTGGAAAGTATTAGGGAAAGAAAAAAATGTTAAAAAATTATTTTCTTATGTTTTGTTTTGTTATGGAAAATGCGAAAGAAAGTTAAAATTATTAAGAAATTTGTATATTTTTATATTATTTAATTTTTATAAATGAAAATTTTTTTGAAGTAATAAATAAAAATAATTTATCGATTTTAAATGTAATATTTATTTTCCTTCGTTTTTCCTACTTTTCCTCTTTTTTTTTTCTTTTTTTTTTTGTATTTTCGTTTAAACTTTCCGGGAACCAAACATAGTCTAAAAGTTTGTTTGGCCAAGTAATTTATAAATAATTTTCTATTTTTAAAACTAGAAACAATTTTCTAATTCTTTTTTTTTTGTTCATGTTTAACAAATGTTTTTAAGTTATAGTTTTTAAAAACAAGATTAAAAAATTAATTTTTAAAGAACAACCCCAGGCTGTTTTGTATTATTTTTAAAAATAATAGAAAATTAAAAATATGTATATATAGAGAAAAAACTACACTCCATTTTATAATCCATGATGTTCTTGGAAGGTGATCATGTAGGTATAGTCGCCTTGATTGATTTTATAAAGCTGGTGTTGATGCTATTGCTCCCATCATGATGTCAATGATAAGGGAGTTGCTTAGAAATGTAGTGGACTACATATGGTGATGCTAGGGATGAGGAAAGGTTGAGGGTGGTGATTGCGGTGGCCCCGACGAGGGAATAAGTCGAGAACCTTGTGAAGAAGAATGAGAATGTACTCGTATGGCTTTGAGGTCTTGCGGAATTCAACTATGAGGTTGGAATGGGAGATGATTTTCACGTAGGCTACTCTTCGATTGATGAGCTCAATCGACAGGTACAAGGCTTAAAGGAAGCGAGGTTGTATTAAAAAAATGAAGGTCTTTGTTGTTGTTGTCAAGCCAACTAGAGTCAGGTCCACCCAGCTTCACTGGAGTCAGGCGAACTTCTTCCCTTGTTCATGCTTCTTGAGGAGTCCGTCCAACTTCACTAAAGTCGGACATACTTTTTTCCTGCATATAAGGATGTTCGGACGGGTAGTCCTAGCACACCTCTTCGAAGCTTAAGTTAGATGAGGATAACTCAAACTATTTTTTAGGAAAGAATGAGGGTATGCGTGAGTACCTTGTTCGTGCTTTTTGGGGGGTTTATATAGAGTTGATGGCACCGTCCTTTATTTTGTAATGATGATTACGTGGATTGTCAACGTCGTTATTGCGGAGTGGATTGGGCAATCACATCAAGTAAGAGCGGCTAACTGGTGCCATTTGCTGACTGTCGTGCCAAAATCTCGGACCGTGTAGCTAACTGTCCATTTAACTTGTCAATGTCTGGGATTGTGTGTAACAATTAATTAACATTGACTTTTGGGTGTAAATGGTGTCTAGTTTGATGCTCAGACATTAAGCGGCTAGGCCGACACTCAAACATTAGGCAGCTAAGCCGACACTCAGACATCGGGGCTAGGTTATTGCTCAGACATCAGTCGTCTAGTCCGACGCTCAAACATCAAACGTTTAGATCGACGCTCAGACATCATGTGTGGTAGACCACGCATGCCAGAAATCTTGAGGACCTAACTGGATGGATTTACCCGTTTGATAGGTCTAGCCGACTCGACCTGCCCATTCCGTCTGGCATTGTAGGCCCGTCTGAAAGGTTAACTAGCTTGATTTGTCCATTTTGTCTGACATTGTGGAAGAAGGAAAACTTCTCACTTCTGGTGTTAGACGGAGCTCATCTTGATCCAAACGAAGTGATTCCAGATGAGTTATATGTTTGCCCTGGACGGCCAAAGGGTCTTAAGTCTGGGAAGGACACGTGAAGGGAAGCCCCCACACTTGTGAGATTAAAAAAACCATAAAGAAAAGGAGAAAAAAAGTTTTTAAGTTTTATTATTATAACCATTCAATGAATACACATAACACAAAATAGGCTTTAAATAAGATTACGATCAAAGAAATAAAAGACTAATTTACCCCTATGTTTAAAAAAATAATAATGCTAACATTATAAATAAATAACTCTAATAAAAAATAAATCTAATATCCCTCATAAACTCGTCGATGCAACTTTAAGAAATATCAAGAGGTTGTCAACCAAAAACCAAAAATAAGGAAGTGGGTGTGACTTGATAAACAAGTTTGCAATATACAAGGAAGAATGAACAAAAGGCAAAGTAAGAGTAGCATGTTGAAGGTGATGATGAGTGAGGTAGTAATCAATCTCAACATGCTTGGTCTTTTCATGAAAAACGAAGTTATGTGCAATCTAAACAACACTCTTACACACTTATGAACCTAAAATTCAAATATCTCAAAACAAATGCGCCACCATAAAATAGGTGTTAGGATTAAACTAAAGTAAGGCATGATGTAATAAAGTCAAACTTGACTATCCTCTTATTGTCCCTTTTATGCATTGACACTGATTTAAACATTTGATTCATATATCTTACATTGTACATAATTTAAGTGCATTAGGAGTTACATAGAGAATACAAGTCATAGGTTTCTTGTAAGTAAACGATTTGTCCATAATTGGTTCATGGATTTAAGCACTTCAATAGAAACTATAGTGCATTACCTTCTAATTTGAGGGATGATTTGTCTTGGTTGTTGGAATAGGTTTTCCATAGTGAGTGCACTAGTGTATGTAATGCACACTAAATAGGATCTATGGTAAATCATGACGTAAGGTTATTAGTTGTCATGATTCATTAAGATATTATATTGCATGAACTCTTAATCTTGAGAGGATATTGAGTTTATGTTGAAATTAATAGGAGACTTTAACCTATGAGTAAGACCCTAAAATGATCATATATCTCTAAGAATTAGATCATTATTGATGAAGGTTGGTAGCAACATGTATTCTCAACAAAAACATCATAATATCTCATGAGTTTGAGATAACGTGTCCCATTGGGTGATCCAAAAGACATGTGATCATGAAATTTGTAGTCGTAGTAATTCCTTTACTGTAATTCGACATATGCTCTTTGGAGTTAGATTATGTCAATTGATCACATAATAAGTAAGATTTGTAATTCAAGGATTGTAAAAGTAATCTTAATAGGTGATAATACTATCTTGTTAGATTATAGACATCAGTTTATGGAGAGTCTACATTTAGTGGATATCAAGTCACAAACCTAAACTCAATCTCATTGTTATTTACATAGAGAATTGAAGTATAATTGATTCTCTTTAATGGAATGTTGAATCAACTTCAAAATTAGATTTTGAATGAGTCAATACTCCTATGGGTTCCAGTGGTTCCTACTCTGAGCCCATATACCATGATGACATGATTTATAAGGGTGGATTGACTCTAGGTTCACTCTTATGTATAAGAGTGTTTTGGTAATTGCACAAAATTGCACAAGAGATAGTAAACAAGGTCTCTGAATTTGGTTAATTGATTAATTAGACAACCTTGTTGGGTTAATTAATCAATTAGTGCTCGGTTTAGGCTAGATTTAGTGACCTAAGCCCATATAGGCTTAAGTCACTTAAGTTCAATAAGGGAACCTTATAAATACCCCCTTAGAGGGTTACAGTTTTAGGTTAGTAGGCTTCCACCTCTAGAGAGAGAGAGAATCAAAGTTCCCTTCCTTCCAAAAGCTACCATTTTGAGTGTCAAGGTCATAGACACAGTCAATGGGGGGAAGACTTTGGATGTACGAGACCTCCACAAACTGCAAACTTCTTTTTCATAGGCTTGGATTCAATCTGGGAACATCTAGATCGCATATATGAGTTTCAAATCTTTAGATCTTTATTCTAAAATGGTTTTTGAAGCCACTGTTTTTTATTGTGCTAATTTAGAGATTCCTAGGGATAAATGCATGTACCTTACAAGATTCAAGGCCTTTGAATGGAGTAATCTAGAGTTCCCAGCAATAGGTATTGAAGTGAAGACCACTAAGCTCACAGGAAAATATTGGCTTCGTCATAATCCAATTCTAAAGTTGATTTAACACTCTACTAAAGAGAATCGATTGCACTTCAGTATCCTATGAAATTATAACGAGACGAAGATCAAGTTTGTGACCTACTATTTATTGCATACAGACCTTTCATGAATTGGTGTCTGTAATATAATATGATAGTACTATCCTTTATCAAGATTACATTTTCAATCCTTGAGTTATAGATCCACTTATTATATGATCAATTAACGTACTCTAGCTCTAAGAAACATATATAAAATTTCCACTAGAGGAAATGCTATGGTCATAACCTTCTAAATCACATGTCCTTTGGATCAACTAAAATGACACATTGTTTCAATCCCTTGAGATGTCATGGTATCTCTATTGAGAATATCTATTGTTACTAAATTTTATTAACAGTGACCTAATCCTTATATATATATATATATATATATATATATATATATATATATATATATATATATGTATGTATGTATATAACTTTAGGGTTTTACCCATAAGTCAAACTTCATGTTGACTTTAACACAAACTCAATATTCTCCCAAGGTTGAGAGTTCATGCAGTATAGTAGCTTGTGAATCATGACAATTGATAGTCTTGCATCATGATTTATTGTAAGTTCAATTCAATGTGTAACCATATAATTAGTACACTTATTATGGGAAACTCATCTTGATGGCTAAAACAAGTCATCCTTCTAATTATAAGGTGATGCACTATAATTTATATTGGATTGCTCAAATATATGAATCGACTACAAACAACTTATCATCTTATAAGGAACTTATGACTTGTATCCTCTGTGTGACTCTTAATGCACCTAAGTTATATACAATGTAAGGGATATGAACGTAATATGCTCAAACAACCAATTAATGCAAATGAGATAGTAAAGTAAATAAGAAACATAAATAAATAAATTTATTAATGAATCCTTCTTGACATTACTTAAAAAAATGTTGACTAACAAACAAGGATTTCATGCACTCAACCCTCAGAAGTGCAAATATCCTAGAAGTTATATATTTGATAAAGAAGAATCATGAGTAGTAATATAAGATAAAACAAAATAAAAAATAAACAAATTCTTGAGAAGTTTGACATGTTGAAAATTGGGATAATATGAGAAATAAATCCTCTAAAATAATTCGACCATATGCACTAAATACCAACCAAATGCACTAGTAACAAGAAATTACTAGGGTTAAATAAAAAGAGGAATGTTACAAAGTATGCTACAATTTTTTTTTCTTTTTAAATTTTATTGGCCACCAATCATCCCATTCAAAAAATTTACATGAAAAAGGTGGAAAAAAACAACATATTTCCTTTTATTAGTATCTTTATCTCCTAAATTGAATGTGAAGCCAAAAGGAGAAAGAAAAAAAATGGAAAAGGCCAAGAACAACATAAGTCCATGAAAGTACTCCAACTTTGCCCAAAAGAAAAAAACCTTAAAAAGACACAAATCATCTCATACAAGACATCTTTAAGGCAAAACCATTATATCCTCATTCATCATTGGAAAAAACAACAAAACCTTATTCTCTATACAACTCATACTCTACCATTCATGGACATCACCACTCCAAATGCCCACACCCTTCAAACTTATTCATATATTGTGTTTGTTCCTAGAGATAAAAAAAAAAAAAAAAAATGTCCACTTAGGTTTATCATAATTGAAAAGTTAAAAATAATACTAAAAGGAAGATTAGTTTTCTATAGTTAGGCATCCATGTGAACGAGTCTACTAATCAATTGATATTTTATTGACATAGCAAATAAAAGAAACATTCAGGAAGTAATTATCTTACTCATAAAAAAGTATGTGTATCTTAAAATATTTTTTAAATGAATGGAGATAAATTTGATTTACAAAATTTAGGGTTATTTTTTCCTTTATTTATCAAATTATTGAGTCAAAACCCTTCTTCCATTTTTTTTTCTTTTCTCAAAAAAATTCAAAAATAACTTTAATGTAATGTAAACACAGTGAAAGTTATCTCCATTAATACTTCACAAATTACCACTCAATCATCAGCCTGAACTGGCTAAACAGCACAACCCTTGTGTGAAGGTGAAAATGGAAACCTGAAGTTCCAACTTGCAGATATATAAACAAACACAAATAACATAAATAATTAGAAGTAGATTTCTATTGTTCAATCATCAATGTGATATTACCTGAACATGTTCCTATAGGAATTATACATCTGCTTAACACTTTAGGAAGCACATGATTTCTTTTAGTAGAAGCACTCCTACTTGTTATTTTCAATTACATACAGAAAGCTCCCATAAACTCCATGTCAACATGGTGTGGGAAGGCTGAGAGGGTGTTTGGTCATCCTCTGGAAAAGTGGAAATTCCATCATTCTCTCTTGTTTTCCATGGAATTCAGAACCATTCCATCTTGATTTTCATGTCACTCTGTATCATGGTTTTATGGTTCAAGGATGGACTGCTGCTTCCAAATTCCATGCAAAACAAATCAGAATTAATGGTTTCATCTCCATTAATCTTCCTAATGCACCCTGAAACTCCAGAACTACAGCTACTGTTATTTGAATATTCTTGCACCACATTTAGGAACCAAGAACAGGTTACTGATCTTCTCCAAGACGTTCATCCATACACTTGGTTGAGTTGTATTCTGCTGCGTCCAAGATTTCATTGGAGTATGTTCTTTTGGGCATGTGGTTTTGAGATTCTTGTGCACCGTCTGGGTTGTATTCATCACCTCTGAGCAGCACAACCACCTGCATATAACAACAGAAAAACAAATTTGACTGCTACCCAATGTTTGCTTGCCTATGGGGCTTGTTTTCTTTTTCAACCTTTTTTTCCCTTCTACTTTAAGCATATATCCTTGAAAGGGGTTCTAAGGGCAACTTTTCAAAGAAGAAAAGCCTAAGACAAGACCTTAATAAAGCCTGGTTCTATGTTGTCTCCTGTAAGAAGGAAGGCACTATTGGTTGGTAGTGATTGCTTCTTGCTTTAGAGAAAACAAAGTAAATTTTGCTTTAAAAAGCAGAAAAGTACCTCCAGAGTGAAACCAATCATGGTAGTTTTAGTTTTCCAGAGCACAAAAACGTATATAACATTTATTTAGTGTTTCACAATGTGGGATAGGAGGGCATGATCATCATTAAACTTAAACATTTGAATTATTAAAACAAACTTCTTATCGAAGTGATGTATTATTTTGCTCAATTGTTGTTTACAGCATGGGCCGACTCGGCCAAATCAGTATGGTCAGAGTCATTCACCAGAAAGGAGAAGCAGGTCATGTTACTAGAATGCTCTCCCTTTATTAGAGGCATGATGATGGACATGACCCATGAATGGAAGGAAACAGTGGTAAGGTCAGGATGACTCTGAACAAACCATATGGAGGGGGTATCATGCACCTTCCTAAAGTTGGTACTTGCCTGATTCATTCGAGGTCGTAGAACTGGAGACTGCTCAATGCACAGAGAGGCAGTCAGGAGCATGCAATCCATCTCTTCTTCGTCATACTCATCAAGAGCAGGATCAACAAGTTCTGCAACAGAATTTTTGTACAGCAAAGGTTTTGCCTGCCAAAAAAGAAGTTGAAACAGTCAGCAAAGGCTTTAATTTATGACAGCATGTGATGGTATGTTCAAATTCTGCAAAAGAAAACACACCCAAACCACAAGGCTTTGCTTCATATGGTCCACAGCTCGGCGACCTGTAATGAGCTCCAAAAGTAGCACCCCAAAAGAAATATATCCGTTTTTTCATCCACTATGCCATGCATGAAGTATTCGGGCGCAAAATAGCTGCCATACAAGTAAGGAAAGCATAGAGTTAGCAGAACTTCATTAGCCTTCAATTCATAAGCCTCTTAGGCTTACCCACCCAAATGTGCCTTCAAACTTTGTTACGTTGAAGTGCGTCCACTGCTTTGGTAGCCACTTTGCAAGACCAAAATCACAAATCTGGATTAAGATGGACTGAATTAGACATTGAATGATAAATACAAAGAAAATTACAGCATAGATTTTCCATAATAGGATAATTGACATTATAAGAGAGGAATCTAGGATTAATAGAGTTAAAATATATACAATAAAATTACAAATTCTGTCCAATTTTCTATAATGAAGTCATCATCAATTCTGGAAACTCCTTGCTGCATGAATGAATGCATTGAAGCAATGGCGGAAAAAAAATCAGTGCCTTTCATAATTCATGAAAGTAAAGCTAAAAAAAATGACTGACAGAATAATCCAACAGAAAGAGCAACTATACTGGTTTCCCAACTTGGAAATTGCAACAAAGTAAAAGAAAAAGAACAAAAATCCTGATCTTTTGATAAAAAATTGATAAGGAAAAGCCTTGGTTAGGCTTAATGGCTACATGGAACAAGATATAAATTCCTTAAGAACTAAACCTTGTTTGGCTTACACCTTAATTGTCTTCTGGATGTGAGGAATATGCAAAACACCTGAAGAAGTGCTGCTTGAGCCCCTGAATTGTAGGTATCAAAGTTTGAGGCTTCTATGTGGCACGTCCTGGTAAGGCTAGCCTTACCATGTACACTAACTAAAATAGGTTTCTAACTAAATCAACAATATATTTTCTCATGATCTATTTGCAATATTTTTTAATTGAATCTAAAATTGAATAAATTGGAAAAACATCAATTTCTTTTATGTCCATGATCATAGAGACAATTTCTGTATACATCATGATTTTTCACCTTTCAAATTAATGTTTGATGATGATTGAATAGCCCTAAGGTGTGCTAATCTTAAATTTCAAATAATTGAGTCATGCATAAAGAATGGTTATGATAATTAAAGGGGTTATTCTTGTGATGAAAATAGACTTTTTTTGGGTCAGCTAATTTTCTCTTCCAATCAGTTGACTATTAAGTCAAAAAAAAAAAAAAAAATCAGCTTGAATTATTAATCATGACTATTTGTTATTGACTCAAGAATGTTTGTAGACAGGCTCAAACTCTATTGTGTAATTACAAATTGCAGTGGCCTCAGCTAATAGGCCCTGAAATTTGAGTAACAATTTTATTTGTTGAACTTATTTAAAAGTCTCGTTTCAATAGAGTTTGGATAACCTGTTCGTAATGTAGCGTAAAAGCTTTGTTCAACTTTATAAGGTAAGAGCTCTGGTTTTCTTCCTTTATGATTTTCTTTCTGGGAATTACATGTATGCAAAAGTGCAAAAGCTAGAGTTTCTTCCCCCATCCCTTTCTCTATATGATTTTTTCTTAAAAATGATTCATTGCATTACTTCATTCTTGAGGACAACACTTTAAGGACAATAATGAGATAACATATTTTCGTTGCTTAAACTTATGAGAATTCTCTCATTATATCTAAATGATTTGTGATTACCAATCTTCTATTTCAGTTCTTTAGTTTATGCAATTTCTCTACGCTCCAATAGATTCTCAATGTAGTGTTTCTTTTGAAGAAGCTCTAGGTTATTCTAGGTTTTGTTAAATTATAGCCTTCCAAAACCTTCAGAGACTAGGTTTTTCCATGGTCTGCCAAAATCACCACATGAAATACTTTTCTCGACAATTTTCAACAACCATCAACAAACATTCCTTTTTTGGTTTTTCTTCACCTCCAAGATAAGATTCTCTTGATGGTTTTAAAAAATTGTCAAGAAATTTTACCTTTTATTTACATTGACATTTATGATGATTTTCAAGGGGATAAAAAAATCATGGCCCTCCTCTATAGTTTTTCACACTCAAGAAAATCTTTTTCCTTTTATAATAATGTCTCCTTTCATATTGTCTAACTAAAACAAAAACCTTTCATTCTCCTCTACTTCCTGCAATCTTATCTTAAAACTAACTATAACCTTTATTTTCTTTGGATGAAGATACGCATTCATCAAACTTCATGTGGTTAAAGATGTTGAGTGTAAGAAACTACTCCTCTCCTCAGGTATTGTTGAGGAGTAGGTTTTTCACATGGGAAACAACTTGGGGTAGGTTTTATTTTGGACCAGCTCAAAAAGAAGGGTTGGAGGATCCCAAATAGATGCTATATGTCTTAAAAAAATGAAGAAATGGCTGACCTTATCCTCCTTTAGTGCTCGAAAGCAACTATTTTGTGGTAGCTAATCTATGCCTTTTTTGGAGTTTAGTGAGAGATGCATTCTTCGGTGAGAGGTGCCCTTTTGAGTTGGCATGCATTTTTCATCGAAAGAAGAGGAAAAAGGCTTGAAAAACTACTCTTTTATACTTATTTTGGACATTATGAAGGGAGAGAAATAGGAGAGCGTTCAAAAATATTAAGGCAACCAAGCTATTAAATAATCATTCATGTACTTCTTGTTGGAATAGGTCAAGGTGCCAATAGGAGATTGCTCCCTGTCCATGTTGGACTTTGTGGAGTAGTTAGGCTCTAAGTAAGACATGGTTTTTGTTTTTTGTGTTCCCCTCACCTTGTCTTTTAGCCTTTTTAGCGTCTTTGTATATATCATTATAATTTTATGTGCCCCTTTAGGTGTTGTTAATACAATCAATAATTTACTTTTAAAAAAAAACACTACTGTTCTATAAGAGATTATTCCAATAATGCTTAAGTCACAAGCTTGTATGCTGATCAAATGATATATTGTAAACACAGTACATATCCCATAGGTAAAAGGTTGATTGGAAATTTAGGTCTTGTGGCATTTCTAGATAGGGTATGAAAGGACACACTCATAATTTCACTAGAATATCATTATCGTAATAGGTGAATATCAAATGACACAACTTTGGTGAAATGAATTCTAATATCCTGGTTGTAGAATGTTCCTTGACAAAAAAAAAAAAAAAAGAAGAAAATGATGAATAGACATTTATAATCTGAAAAAGTTTCCAAGTAAACTCACTTAAATCTTTGTCCTTTCTAGTTGATATTAGTGATTGAGCAATCAAAAAGATAAATTCCTGTAGAAGCCGCCAAATAAACGATATATTGACACATTTTATCTTATCAAAACTATAAGTAAACTAGAGATGTTATCTAAGCTTTGCTCCATGTGAAAAATACTTATATAGAGTCCTCTCTTGCTTCAACAAAAGAAATGAATGCCATGTACTCTTATCTTTTCTCCCAATCTTGCTTCATGCCTTGTCAACTTAAAGCTTTATTAAATTTAAAGAGTAAGTTGTTTCATTTTCATCTAGCTAATTTCTATAAGACTAACTCAATTATGTTATTGCTTAGAAATTTAGAATATAGATTTGAAAAGTGCAAGAATACATAACTCAAGGCTTGCACTAGAGTGAAATGAGTTGCAATTTACTCAATTAACTCAATATATCTGTTATTGCATAGGATATAGTTTTGAAATGTGCAAGCCACATTTACGGCATAAAGATTTCTTAAAGTCTAGGTGCAAGATGCAATTGAAGGTGTGCACTTGAGTGAAGTAAGACATAACCTAGGGTGCATGTGCAATTTTGTAAAATATTGTAAACTTGAATATGCAAAAATATGTTTCAAATATATTTAATTTGTAGAAAGAACTAAGAATGATGGGGCAACCTTAGGAACTTAAGAAAGGAAAGGAAAAAAAGACGGTTGTGCTCTTTAATAAGACATTCTCCCTGGCTGGTACCATTCTAACAACTATGATCAAGAAAGAACATGACTGTTCTATCACTCAAGTAAGATACGTTTAGGTTTGGAAGGGAGGTGAAGATTTTTTTTCAAGGACAAACTACTCAATAGGAAATGATCAAAGGATAATCTTTTAGCATATTATTTGGTGTGAAAGTAGACCATTAAAAGATTGTTTCCCTAGGATATATAGCATAGTATCTTCGGTTAGAGGTTAAGCTTGTGTGGAATTTAACTAGGAATGGCTTTTTCTCTAATGGATCCTACTATAATTTTATGACAATGAGGGAATCTTTTTTGTTTCTAACAAAAGTAGTTTGGAATTCCAAGGTGCCATGTAAGGTTAGTTTCTTCATTTCATAGGCCAGCATGGAAGAAAATTATCATGATTGATCAACCTATGCAGAGAGGATCTTTTTTTTAATTGTTGTTGCCTTTGCAAGCATGGAGTTGAGTGAGCAAACAACATTTTGATCCATTGTAAGTTGGTTTATAGCCATTGGTCTTTGGTTTTCTCATTATATGGGGTGGCTTTGGTGTTGTCATAATCAATTAAGGAGATTTTGCAAAGTTGGCAAAGAGCTTTTGTGGGATCCAACCACAAAATAGTTTGGAAATTAATCTCTATTTGTTTTGGAGTGTTTAAAAATCTTAGCACTTTTTTGACAATGTTTTTGAAAAAAGTTATCAAAAAACAGTTTTTTAGAACAATTCTTAAAAATTATTCTTAATTATTTTAAGGAACATCTATTTGGAAACTCAAATATGACAAACAATATTCTCAACTTATTTTCCATGAAGCTATACACTTATGATAATTCAAAATTTCTCAAAGTTTTCTTCATTTTTTAAATTATCTCTTACAATATTCTAAAAGAACACCTAAAAATACCTCAAATTTGTTCTAAAAAGCAACCTATTTTCATACTAGATTCTCAAAAAATGGTTTTAGTTAAAAATTTGTCAAATGAGTTTTTCGAGTTAAAAAACTGTTTGATGTTCTAAAGAAAAAAAAATGTTCTTAAAAACCGTTCCCAGCTAAGCTCTTAGTATCTTTGAAGGATCTAATAAGTCGATAATGGCAACAAAGAATGCTTTACTTAAAGCCTTGTTTCTTTGGAATAATGAAGAAGTAGGATTCGTAAACCTTTTCTTTTTGTGTAGATAGATTGGGAGTGGGTTAGCTTGTTAGATGTTGTGTCTTTGAGGAGTATCTTGTATACATCGTGTCTACTTGGTTTGCAACCTTTTAGTTAGTGCTTTTAATTTATTACGTTTTTGTTTTGTCTATAAAAGAAAAATAAATAAATAAAAGGAAAGATACGTTTAGATTTAATGTTTATGTTCATGCTCTGAAATATTCCATTGTTTGGAAAGGTCGTGAATATTGGCAGAACCTTCCATACTTTGATGCTTTAATTGGTGGTGGATTTAGTTCATCAAAGCGGCTTATGCAGAAATAAAGACATGCCAAGCCAAATGCCACTGCAAACACTGTCATAAAGACCCATAAACCCTGTACATGACCGCAAGGCATCCGTTAGAGAGCACTCACACTTCTATGATTCCATGTTTGCCACACTAAACCAATGACTAGCTAATTGGTGTGCCAAATCCTAATAAAAATACCTAGACCACAAAAATTAAATAATTTGACTCCAAATCTTTACAATATATAGAAATCGCTGGGATCTTTTGCTTGATCTATGTATGGGTTTCGTGGCTCTTTATAACAGAATGAAATCTTACGGCAGTGCTTCCTATATCTGGAGAAATTGTTTTATGCTAAAATTGACTTAGATATGCACAACAGAAGTGAAGGCTATAGATATACATAACCAATAACATCAGGCATTTAAAAGGTGTAGGTAAAACAAAATGCATGGCAATAGCATTATTGGAAGGAGAAAACTCTGTACAAGAAACAAAAAGGGATTAATAAATGTAACCAGCCATTAATGTTTTGAACCGTATGGATAGGCATATTTATAGCTTCAATTAACAGTTTGTTTGGATAATGCTGGTGAGTCTTAATCCTTCAGTATTGAGTTTATATCACACACATCTACCAGAACTGACCTGTTGCTGAAATTGTTTTCAAGGAGAAAACACTGCATAAACCTGAATGTAAGTGAAATGAAGCATTAACAATTAGTTGTGCTTAGGTTTGAGAGGTACCTGAGGCTCAAAATCCTCTGTGAGCAAAATGTTATCAGCTTTTATATCTCTATGAATGATTCGCCTTTGACAATGCTCGTGAAGGTACCGTAGGCCATCAGCTGTTCCTAAAGCAATTTTATACCTACTACTCCACTCTAGTTTACTCTTTGTAACTGGAAACCATAAGGGAACATATAATAAACTGAACTAAAAATGAGTAATAATCCAGAAGCAAGAGTGTGAGAATTATGAACAAACCATGAAGTAGAGATCCTAAACTCCCGAGGGGCGATAACTGCAGAACAAGGTGCAGTCCTCCTTGAACGCCATACCCTATCAACTTAGCAGTATTGGGATGGTTTACATGAGCTATGATGCCAAGCTCATGTAAAAAGCTCACTACCCTCTCTTCTGGTGTTCCTTGAGTCAGCCGCTTAATGGCAATGAACTGCCCATCTTTTAAACGACCCTTATAAACTTCAGCATAACCACCCTTTCCAATCAAATTTTTCTGCAATAGAAAGGAACCATTAATCATATAGTTGAAGCATTGATCAAGATTTTGTATTGATTTTCAACAAAAGTTAAAACTTTATTTTTTGAGTGGGAGATAAACTTTATTTTCAGGGGGTAATCTAGAAACTGAGAATATAGTAAATACACCATCAGGTAAAAAGGAAAGAAATTGCAATTCAAGTTGAACAAAAAAAAAAAAGGATTGTCGGTTTCAAATCAGGAACAAACAACAGACCGTGGTGAAAATTCTTTGTTGCATTCTGGAGTTCAACTAAGCTGAAATTCTTCCATGAACTGTTGAAAGTATTTACAGCAAGCACATTCTCTCTTGCACTTTGACTTTTTCCTCTTGATCTCTTTGACATGACAGGAGTTAAGGATGGGAAACGAATAACTGAATTCTTTGTGAACCGATTGAGAAATGAACGCCAGTGTGAACGTGCTCTTGACCTTTTGGATTCTGAGCTACCAAGACAGGAAGTTTGCATTTCAGGTACAAAGCTTTCAGCACAGAATTCTAGAATTCCTTTAGGAGTGTGTTCATCTTTTCCCTTCTTCATATCCAACAATCTCAAGTCTACAAGAGAAAATTTAATGCAGAAGGGAAGAGAAAATTGAAACACACATGCAGGTAATTCAATTTATATAGGGTCATAAGAAATGCAGATATTACCTTGGGCAGAAACAGAGGAAGGAAACCGAGAACCTGATATTTTATCTCTAGCAGAAACAGCCTCATCTTTTGGGGTCTTTTCCAATAATTTTCTGACATTCTTAGCCATTTTCCTGCAAAAATAAGCATACTGTCAATGAAGAATCCATGACAGCCAAACCAAGGAAGAGAAAGATCAAATTCTACTAGAGGAAGAGATAGAAATCACCAAAAAGGAGATAAATAACTTCATTGAAATCATCTCTAACAGAATGGAAGAGATTAAAAAAATAGCATTGCGTGAGTAAGATTGCGTAAGAGACGAAAGCTTAAAATCATCTGCAAAATTTACTAGGCTGTTAATCAATAACCCAAAACCTACCAATCAATCAATGAAACAAACAAACAAAATGAGCTCAAATTTACTCTTGTTTCCTACAAAAAAACAGAATTCTCAAAACACATAAGCAAAAACCAAGAAAGGTAGTAAAAAAATAAAAATTAAGCTGAAAACTTTCATATACACATTACGAAAATCTTTAGAACACAAAAACATAATATTCTCCAAACACATAAGGTAAAGGTCAATATTTTTTTAAAGAAAATGTTGGATACATATGAAAGCAAACCAATAACATAATCCAAAATTGCACCAAATATGAATTCTTAGCCTCAAAAACTACTAGAAAGAAGAATCGTATATAAATCCTATAAGCTAAATCTAAATTCTATTCTCATGGCATAAAAGATGCAAAATTCAAATAACTAAATCTTAAAAATTGTTATCAAAAGGAAAAAGAAAAAAAATCGTTGGATAGATAACAATTTTAAAATAGAAAAACCCCCAAATCGAAAAGCTAAATTTGAAATAAAAATAAAATAAAAATAAAAATTATCAAATATTAAAAAAATAAAAATAAAAATAAGCATAACAGTTGATGGTAAAATCTCTAAGTCTGCCATATGATCATGTAAGAACATAGAATCCACAGAACCCATTATCTTAAACTCAAAGAAAAAGGGAAAACAACAATTCAAAAACACACAAGAAATGCAGAACACATCGCATCAGAAGATCTAAATTTCCTCGTCACCACACAGAATCACTAAAAGCCCAGAAGCCAAAACTCAAAACCCAGTGCAGAAATTGAGGTAAGACCAAGACCAACACGTACCATGATGAAGAAGCCTTAGAATCTCCAGCAACCTCCATGGCAAAAGCTTGTAACACCAGACCCCAACAAAGAAAAGGAAACAAAAGAAGAGAGGTCAAAAGAAAAACGCAATGCAGTGGCCAACATTTTCCTACACGCTCAGGATGAAGCCTTTGATCGTTCATACATATTTTTTTTGCTACAAAATCGGGTGTATTACCATGTGAAAGCTAAAAATGGAAAAAATAAATGTATCAATCGCTCTGTCAGCAAAAGGGAAGAGTGGGGTTGGTTTTACAGATATATTGTCTGTTGTTTATGAATTGGAGAGAGGAGAGCGTAGGAAGCAGTGTTGCAATGGGGGGTTGACACGTGGGAGAAGCTGTGGAGCGACTTCTGCTCCCAACCTTGAACCCTTTACAAACAGATTCAGAGTTAAACGTTGTGTTAGAGAAGACTCAGAACACAATAGAATATTTCCCCATGTTCAGTTTTGGCCTTATGTTCTTCATATTCCCTCTATTCCCAATGTGGGACTTTGGGTTCTCATTTTTACCCTTGTTTGATTTTTATTTTTATTTTTACATTCAATTAATAGAGTCTTAATTTGAATAGCCAGAGTTTGAGACTAAGGGTATAAATAAATCGATAAAAATATATGAATTAGTAATATTTTTCTTTAATTTGATTGATAAATTATTTTTTTGTTTTTATTCTGGTTTCATAAAAATTCTATTATAGGCTATAGTGAATTTATATAATCATTTTTTTTAAATTGACAGGTAATCATTTTCATTAGTTTAGTGAATTTAAATAAAGATGTTTAATTATTTTATGGAAAAAAATGTGGGTTCTCTTTTAAATTTCTATTTAACTACAATTTTCCCAATAAATTATAAATGCCTTTTTAAATTAATTTATTTTCATGTCTCGAAATCTTTAAATAAGCTTCTTCTTCTTCTTCTTTTCAAATGAATTATTTGATAGAAAATAATAAATTTTCTAATTTCTATGAAATGAGATAATTATTTTAAGGCTATATTTGGTTCCTGGAAAATACGGGAGAAAGAAAATTGGGAGGAAAAATAGAAGGAAAGAAAAAGCTAAGAAAATGAATATAAATTTTTTCGCTTCCATGGAAAATTTAAGGGGAAAAAAAAAAATTCATTTTCTTTTGTTTGGTTAATCACGAAAAAAAGTTAAGGAAAATAGAAGGAAAACAAAATCAATAATTTATTTTAAATGGTTATCAATTTATTCGATAATAAAATAAATTAATCCAATAAAAAAAACTATTGAAAAGAGTGAATTTTTCGACATGAAACATTGAATATACGAGTAATAACTATTTTTTATTTTCAAGTGAACAGTTACAACTAATAAAAAGCTCTTAAAAAAATTCAAAAGGATTTTCGAAATCAAAATTTAGAAATAAAATATGTTCATATAATGTAAAAATAAAAAGCTACTATATAAAATATAAAATTCAAAATTAAAAAGGATTTTCTAAATCTAAATTTAAAAATTAAATTTGTAAAAATAAAAAGATACAATATAAAATATTTTTTATTTGTAAAAATAAAAAATAGTAACTTTTTAGGGAATCTTTTTGAATTTTAAATTTTATATTTTATGTAGTAGCTTTTTATTTTTAGGGTATATGGAAATATTTTATTTCTAAATTAAGATTTAGAAAATCTTTTTGAATATTGCTTTTTATCGATATAAAACAACAATCAAGCCATCAAGAAACATTCATTGAAGTCGACTTCAATTATGGCAAACACAAGGTGAAAAAATAGAGCATGTCTTCATCAAATACAAATATGGTGAAAAAACAGAGCAAGGGAAGACAGAAGATAGAAATAAAAAAAAAATCGAGAAGAAAAGGTCCTTGGAGGTCACCTTCTCCAAGCGTCAAACAAACAGAGCATGGGTAGACAGAAGATAGAAATAAAAAAAAATCGAGAAGAAAAGGTCCTTGAGGTCACCTTCTCCAAGCGTCGAACATGTTTGTAAAAATATGGATACAATGGAGAAAAAAACACTCTCAAACACTCACTTTGATACAATAAAACTCTCAAAGTTACAAAATAAGAACAAGAAGAAAAAGAACACAAGAAATGCTCAAACAAGTCCTTGGAACTTTGTCCAAAGACTCTATTTCCTCCCTCTTCTAGAAATCTTTTGGGAACTAATGGAAATAGTCTTGGGATTGATCAAGCTTTTTCACTTTTCTGCATAAGATTTCAAAAAGAAGAAAAGTCATATAAAGCACTCTTGGGGTTGAAAAATGGTTACAAGGATGAGAAAAAACCCATTGTCTTCCTCAATCTCTTCATCTTTGTAACATTCAAAAAAATTAAATTATATGTTTAATTCACACATTAAACATGATTTAATCTCAAATGTGTAACTCTCTTACACTTAACCTCTTAAGTTTTATAAAGTTACAAAGATGAGAAGACTCATTGTCTTCCTTAACCTCTCAAGTTTTGTAACATTTCAAAATGTAATCATATGTGTAAATACCTCTTAAGTTTTGTAACATTCCAAAACTTAATCATGTGTTTAATTCACACATTAAAAGTGTAACTCTTCTTACACTTCATTTTTAACCAAAATATATATATATATATATATATTTATATAAATATAACAATCCCCCACTTGGTTAAAAATAAACATCAACCCTTATAACCTCAACAGTGAAAATGCATAAAATAAAATATCTTTCGATTTGAATTTTACCTTAGTTTAATTGTCACAAAGCTCCGTTAAATCCCAAGTTGCTTGTAGCATTGAACCAGTTATTCCTTGTAACGAAACCGGTAACAACACACACACTTCCACTAACCACACGAGTACCCATTAATTTCTTGCTTAGCACTTTTATGGCCATGTGCTCAATCCATTCACGAACTTTCTTGAAAGAAACTCCAACTCTCATGAGAGGTGGCACCACCCCTAAGTTCACATAAGTGAAATTCTTCCAGCATCCTTGTTACCTTTAAGATGCTTGTCACACATAGACTGAATTTCATTAAAAGCTTTAAGCTTAACCCTCCAACGGTAACAACCAGCATTAATTATCACAGATGGAACTTACATGTTCTAATGCTGTCACAACCCACTTATCAATGACTTGTTTTTACCTATTGAACTTAAGACTGGTCATTTCTTAGTATTAAGTTGGGTTATTATCATTGGTGAATTTTATTTAAGGAGTTTTAGTCCCATCCCTCTAGATGTTATCCTTACTAAATCTCTTGTAAGAGGTTTAGTAAAAGGATCCGCCAAGTTTCCACTTGACCGCACAAATGAGATTGAGATGATTCCATTTTGAATCAATTGTCTCACATACTCATGTCTAATGCTTATATGTCTAGACTTCCCATTGTACACTCCACTGTACGCACGAGCTAGAGTGGCTTGACTGTCACAATGTATCGACACTGTTGACACATTATTTGCAGTAAAAGGGATGTCCATCATGAGATCCCTAAGCCACTCAGCTTCTTTTCCAGTTGCAGCTAGAGCTATAAACTCTGCCTCCATGGTTGAGTGTGATATACAAGTCTGTTTCTTAGATCCCCAAGAGACAGCCCCACCACCAAGTGTAAACACCCAACCTGTGGTAGATAAATTATCTCCCACACT
>NC_048444.1:24594409-24634409 GCF_004353265.1 Vitis riparia
TCTAAAATTTATTTATTAAAGAAAAATAATAATAAAGTGTCAATTAAAAGAAAAGAATGGATAATTGTGTTTTTCATCCGGTTGAACCCAAAAATTAAGATTTAGGCTTTAAAAGTTGTATAATTGATGGAAATAATAAAAAATATAAAGATATCAATATACCTTTAAAACTATTTTGAGTATTTTCTACCACAATGTTTGACAAACCTTTTTATCTTTTTTTTTTAAATAATTATTCTGAAAATTTATTATTTTTAGAAAACTAATTTTTTTTAAAAAAATATATCATTTTAAAAAATAATTTGACATATTTTTAGTTATTTTTATATAAACAATTTTAAAAATATATATTTTTCAAGATATTTGATTTTTAAATACTAATAATAATAATAATAATAATTTATTTTTATTTTTTTGAAAAATTATATATTTTTTTCCAAATCACTAAATTAAATTAAATTTTATTGAGGTTTACAGAAAAAAAAAATTTTAAATTAATATATATATATATATATAGTCAATAAAAGTCATTTTTTGAAAAGATAAAAAATTCATATCCTTCTTTTCAATCTTTACACTTCCTCTGTGTCTTGGACTTAAATGATAAACTTATATGGAGTAAAACCTAATTTTTTAACCCAATTGTACCGAACTATCTCTAACTAAATTGGGTTCGGTCACCTTTTATGTCACAAAACCTTAAAGCTCTTCTGCGAAAATTTAAAATTACGGAGTAGGGGGCATTCCGAGAATTGAACTCGGGACCTCTCGCACCCTAAGCGAGAATCATACCACTAGACCAAATGCCCAATTTGTTCCTTTCGGTTTCATAATATTTAATATATATAAACTTTCCTAGTTTATTGGACCAAATCTCAATTTAGTATTTACTGACTTATTCTCGTTTCCCTCTCAAGTGTGAGTTGGGAGAGAGACGGTCGACAAGCTCAGCACCCAATAGCTTCATTTCCCCTTTCCCCCTCATACTCCAGCAGGTTTTCTCGCTTTTCTTTTCTAGTGTTTTTCTATCTCACATTTTCCACTTCTTCTCTCTTCCTTTTCTTTTGTCATTCCCTCTTTTCTGTTTTTTTTTTTTTTTTTTTGCGTGCACCAATTGTTTGATAAAATGTTTATAAGACATGGATTTGATCAAAACCCACAAAAGAGTTGGTAGCTTGAGATGAAGTTTTCTGCCCACTGGAAGAAGGGTCTTGGCATCAGGTCTTCATTCGTATAGTCCAAATTCCGGCGGAGTAGCAATGACATGATCTCCACTTGCAGGGTATCTGCTCTTTGCTACGAGATAGACAATGAGACAAAGCCAAGAGGGGAGAGCACTTAGACAATTCACTTTGAGTACAGGGAAGTCTGCTGGTTGGATTTTCTCAAAGCGTATTACGGTTTTTCACCGAGGGCTTACAGGTATCTAGATAGCTTCGTTTTTGAATAGATAAGACCTTTCTATGGAGGGGGTCGGGGTGGGCTAAGCTAATAAGAAGCCTTAGTCAGACATGCTTATCGGAAGTGGGCAGATAGCAGATATTGAGTCAAAACTCTTCCTTAGTGGCTTTGGCTTAGGCTTAGTCAACCCACCTTCGTTGAGGAGTTAAAGTATTGTTTTGTGGGTTTAAACATGGCATATTTGAATGCAGTTTAGGTCTTTTGTTGTTTAATTGGGTGTTTTAGATTTGGGTGGGTGGAATTTGAGCTCCCAATGCCAAATTTACGGTTCAATTGCTTTAGACATGAATGAAATTGGAATTGAATTTTAAATCCTTCTGATGCCAAATCCACAGAAACAATTTTTTTCATAGAAGCAACTTCCTATGATTCATTATTATACAAGCAGCATGAATTAAATAATGAATTGATATCTAATTATTTATTGTTGTGTTAAGTAGTAGTAATACTGGTGTGTGCATGATATATTGAAATAATTTTTTAAAATTATATTATTGACTTGGGGTATACAAGGCTAAGTTCAGGGTCCAATGCGTGCAATGCGCAGAATTTAGCCTAATGTATTTGTGAAAATTTTCATATGTTCAAACCAAAAATGGAAGGATAGGCTCTCTATTTTTTTGCCTAGGCATTGCCGCCCCCTGTTAAGACTAATGAACTAGATGTAGCTCAAACACCTTGCTTGCATCAGGATATTTTACACAGATTTTTAGCATGGATGATTCCAATAGTTAATATCCAACCTTAGAGATCTGTTTTAAATAGATTATACTTTTTTCAACAGATCTAGCTTAAGAAATCCATGTAATGAAAAGTGAGGGTGATCATATGATTTTTAAACTATCTGATTCTTGGCACATGAGATTGCTCAAAATTTTGAGATATGGTGGTTGTCAACTTCTAGAATTTGATGGTCTAGAATAATTTAATCCTGGTGAATCAAAATGTGTGGTTCTATGTTTACCTCCTTTATGAGCATTCCCCGTTTATCTCTGTTTTACTGTCCGTTTGTAAACTCAATTGTGGAGTGTGTGTGTGTCTATGCGCAAGTTTGTGTCCCTCTTTATTGAGCATTTCCCATTTTAGCTTGTCTGGCCTCTTTTTGCTACAGCTTGTGGACCTCATCAATGGGCATTGCCCATTTTGGTTGGTTTGGTTATTGTGTGTGTGTACCAGTTGAATGGAAATTACTGTTTTAGTTTACTTCAGTTTTTCCTTTGCCAATCTGGACATTAGTTTCCAAGTATGGCTATCCACGTGTATTTCAACAATTATATTGTATGTTTTCTTATTCTCTCAGATTATAACATCTCTTCCAGTGTTCTTGTAATCTTCGACGGTTGTCTTGGCCTGGTTGTAGTAAATTGTAGCCACAATGAGCTGACAATGTGCATTCATTTTAACAAATGGAAACCACAAAATACGGATTTTTTTTTTCTGAAATGTGCTTCTTCACTATATTTATTTGCAGGTTAATAGCAGGTTCCTATTTCTTCCAAAAGGTATTGCATACGTGGAAACATGTTGAAGCATCTATCTGGCAACTTATGGATCAAAGGGGTCTGGGCAAATGGAAGAGATCAATTTAGGCCTTGCTTATATGTACCCACAAGTGGCTTCCACAATGGAAAGGTACAGCTTTGAGTTGTGTTCTATTTTATAGGGACCCAATGTACTTACTTTATTTTAATCCTTGCAAAAATTGGTGGCTGGTATTAGAAAAAACTTCTACTTGTGAATGTTGCATGCAAGGAAGAAATTAAGAGGAAAAGATAAAGCATTTATTGAGTTCATTGGTACTCATTATGAGCTTGTTTGGGAGCGATTTAGGGGAGGTTAAAAGCGCTTCCTAATAGTTGGAAGTGCTTTTCATACATAAATTAGATGTTCACAAAGTTAAAAAAAATAATTTTTTTTTAATTTTAAAAATCACTTGAAGTGTCTTCAACTGGCACTTCGTAGGTCATAGATGCGTCTTCTAAAAATCACTTTTTATTTTTTATGTAACACATTGCCAAAAATATTATCTAACTCCTTTCCTTTTTTTTGGCTTATATTGATAGGAGAATCCGCTTAGAAGTGAATCTTAAAGAGTTAAAAACTTTTTCTAAAGTTTGAAAGCGTTTTCCTTGCAAAAATTAGGTGTCTAACAAAGTGTGAAAAATCAATTTAAAATTATAGAGAATTATTTGAAGTGATTTTTGGACTATCACTTGGTAGGTGCTTTTCTAAAACCACTTTTTTTATTGAATTCTTTTTTGATTTATGGCTAAATACTAATTGATTTTCCATAAAAGTGCTACCGATAGAAGTGTTATAGGCTAAAAGTGCTTTTACAAAAATCATTCCCCAATGGCACAATAATCATTCCCAAATGGCCCCTAACTGAGTTATCATAAAAGCATTTACGAATCTATGATAGAAGTATCATAGAAAAAACCACTACAACCTAAAAGCACTTTCCCCAGAATCACTTCCAAACAGTTGCTAAATTTCGTTGCATACCATCAAGGCTGTGTTATGCAACCACCAAAAGCTAATAGCCTACATTAAGCGTGTTTGAAAGATAAATATAGGATCTCTGATGATAGACATGAACCTATGATGGTGTGCCTACACTCTCAAACTATACCTTCTTTGATATTAACTTCTTCCTAACGTGTCCTCCTTTCACAGGCTCATTTGGCACAAGAAGTTTTTTCGGGGTAGAGGATTTCCTCGATGATGACAATAGCAGGCCATACACTTATCAGAAGGAGAAGAAATCAAGAATCCAAACAAGCACATATCATTTAAACAGCGGACAGGAGCCTACATGGAACCTTTACACTTGATGTGTTGATCTCAAAGCGCTTTGTTTCAGCCTCACTGACCCACAGGGTAACTAGTAAGCAGGTTGCAGTTGCTGGTACAAACTCCAAAGATATAAAAGCTGTGCTCAAGTCTCGCTCTGATATACCTGCATGCTTGGCAATTGGACGCATTTTATCCGAGAGAGCAAGAGAAGCTGATGTTTACACAGCTTCCTACACCCAAGGGATAGGGACAAGTTTGAAGGGAAAATCAGAGCAGTTGTTCAGTCTCTCATTGACAATGGGATTGATGTCAAGGTTTATCTTGACTGAATAAGCTCCAAATTTCTCTATTATTCTTTCAGATCTTGGGAATGGGGGGTATAGTTAGCTATTATTATATATGATTTAGAAACAAGTACTGGGCTGTTTGAGGTTTTGCAAGCTTGAAATGACTGGAGCTCTGAAATTCAAGATTAGCCTGGTTGAAAAAAATGAAGATGTGGGTTTTGTTTAAAGCTCAACTGGCATCTCCTTTTCATAACACTATATTAGCTTACTCAGTCTGGATGATAAGAATTTTGCTTGGGAATTCTATGGTCTGTAATCATGTTTGCTGCACATACAATGCTATCAGATAAATTTTTTTTCTTAAACTAGATGGAAAAAATTTGGAAAATATATTTTTTGGAAATTTTTTCCTTTGTCTTCTATAAAATTAAATACTTTAAAAATAAATAAAATTTTTATTTTATAATTTCTTATATTTTTTTTAAAAATTATTATTTTTAGTATTTTTTTCTTTTGTTTAATTTGAGAATCAAATATAAGGAAATAAACATAGTCTTAATATAAGTTCTAAATTTTTATTTGATAATGAAATAATTGTGTCACAAATTTTTGTAGTAAAATTATTGTTATTATGTTGTTAAATTTTGAGAAATACAACTTTTTTCTTTGCCCAAAATACCCCCAAATTAAACTTTTTTTTTTCTGAAAATGTTTTGTTCAACTTTTTCCAATAAAGGCATGGCATAGGATGTAATATTGTCTAAAATAGAGGTCAATTGTACATCTGCTCAGAGGAAAAGAGTACATAGCGCCCCTCCTCTCCTTAGTGACTTGACAACTCTGTTCTGCAATTCCTACCGTTTCTTCATCGGGTGCCGTTCGAAGGTATTTCTCTAACCTAACCCTAATATCTTTCCTCTTATGGTACATATGTGTTTGTCGGTTTCTATCAATGCGCCTGTACACCGTCTATTTGGTTGCTGAGAAAATTTGGGAAATTCAAAAGGAAAAAAAGTTTTGAAGCTCAAAAGTTTTCGTTGAAATTCCATCTGACGAATTTTTATGCAGCTATTTGGTTTCGTTGAGTTGAATTTATTGTTCCTCGGATACTAAAACAACAAAACATTTACCCGTTTTGTCGGTTTTCACGTCAAGCAGCTGCAGGGCTAGGGTTTTGTAGTATTTCGAATTGAAATGTGACAAAAAGAATTCGTTTTTGCTGCTGGATGCCATCCTTTTCAGGCTGCGTTTGGTAGGATGGAATTGGAGGTCACAATGCCAACTTCATTGGTATAATGGAATTAGAATTGGATTTTAATGCTTTATGGATCCAAAATTCATAAAGAATGTAGTGTTTGGAAACTTCTATAAATTGATGATCTAAAATCATCTAGTCCAGAGGATTATTAGACTGCAATTTAGACCATTAGGTTGTGCTTCTGCACCAGTTTAAATTTTCCACATGTCTAGTCCGACTGTTTGAATATACTCATTTGTCCCCAGTGACTGCTTTGTTTCCAAGATTCGCACATCTAATCTGATACACTTGCTACCCATCTTTTGTTAGTTTTAGCTCCATCATTGACATTGTCTGCTCAGAAAATTCCGTTGAAGCTTGGGTCAAGTGGTAGAGGGTTGGGGTGGATTTATGGGAAGTTCCAGGTTTTAGTCCCAATCGAGACAAACAAAATGAAAAAAAAGAAAAAAGAAAAGAAAAGAAAACTATCAAAAAGTTGTATGCTTATAAAATGGAACTTGGCAACATCTAATGTTCCTCAGCATATGAACAAAGGTCAAGACCTTCTTTTTTTGATAGAAGAAAATAGGTTTTTACATTTATTGCTCAATGTGCAAGGAATAATTATTTTTCTGTCAATGCAATTGGAACATACAGCTTGCTTTATGCATCCAGCCCTAAATGGCTTAACGTTTAGTAACATATTATCTTTCCTTCTCTGTTATCATCGTTTCTTAATCACGGCCAAAACTTAATTTTTTTTCATGGTGGCAGATGCAAAACTATATCTTGTTTCTAGTAGTGAATAAATGTTCTACCACTCCACCAAAGTTTGAATTCATGCGGTTGGTAAGCAAACAGACAATTTGTATCATAAAGACAGCCCATAGGCCAGTTGCCTTATTGTGGATAGACCTTCCCTCTCTTACCATCTTTGTTTAAGCACCCTCGTAATATCTTCCTCCTACCAACACCAACCACCTTGTTCCCAACCATACTTTTAATTTTCATTTAATGAAAATTGACAATTATCCAAGCGTATTTTGGATGAACTTTCTCTTTCTTGTTTTACATAAAACTTTTGTTGCGATGATGGTTGTTCCTCAAGCTTGATGCTTTGAGTTAACCATATTCCATGAGGATTGGAAAGAATAGGAAGGAAAAGGCAACAAAGAAACTTCTGTTAAGAACAAAGGTAATTTTGGAAGTCCTTGTGAGTTGCAACAAACCTTGTGTGGATTAGGATTATATCATATATTAAGAATAAAATTTAGCTTTGACCTTGAAGTTTCTGTTAGCATTTGAACACAAAGTGGAATATTAAGAAATCTGTGGAGACAAGTTATTGTTCCTAATATAAGTTCAAGGTTCAAAGTATCGACCGAGCATATACATCTCAGCAGTGTTCAAGACGATTCCGATACCTAAGTTATGATTTACAACATTGAACACCGACTTAGTGCTAACTTGACCAATTTTTTTAGGAAATAAAACTCATTTGACTCAAACCGAGTTTTAGGTTGGACCTCAAATTCCAATACCCTAAGTTACATCACAAATCCCTCTTCTTCTTCTTCATCCACAAAATTGCCCTTCTTTGTCGCATGCTACTGCTTTTGTGGCAATTAAAAGTTGAGAAGCGATGATCTGAGACCGATGTTCTCTCTTCCTCTAATCATCGTCTTCAAATCTGTTTGCTATTGGCAAAAACATCTCAATGGTGCCTTTGTTTTTCTTGCATTGGCATCTTGAGTTGTACTTCACGGACCTTGAAAGCTTGAGATCAAAGATTCACCCTTAGCTAGAGAAAAAGATTCAGATTTAGGAAAAGAATGGGTATTGGGTATTTTTTTACATGCCAATAATATATATGGTATTATATTATATTATTATTTGTCACTATGCATTATTGATTAGATGTATGGGTTGAAGATGGGATTTCAAAAATGTTTTTGGAAGGCAAACTGGGATATTTATTTGGCCATGGGCATAAAGGTAAGAACATGAATATTTATATGGTTACAAATATAAACGGTTTATAAATTAATCAATTTATAATTGAGTTTATAAGTTTATCATACTTACAAATTAAGACAAATGATTAAAAAATAATCAAGTTCATATAAAAGAATATCATTTAATATATTTTAATAATTAATTAACAAAAATATAATTGCTTTATCATATTGATTAATTATATTTTTTTTTTAAATTTGTTAAGCTATGAAATTAACATATTTTGCATATTGTCCGATATCGATCCAAATTACCAAGACCGATGTGCCTCGGTACCTTCTGAGTCAATGATCAATACTGCGACTTTGAACCATGTATAAGCTGCTTGAAAGTTATATTCATGAGGATTTGTGGTGTTCCATTTTGGCAAAATCCTTGTAAATAGAGCTATTGACTATTTGACAAAGCATATAGATTACTTTCTTCATACTTGTTGTTGGACTATGGGTTTATACTCCCATTGGTTAGCTGCATTCCTCTATGAACTTACAGAGAAAATCAGTTGATATTTGTTTGAGCATATTCATCATTAATCATGATAGACTTAGCAGTATAGCTGTAATCATGGGTCATGAAAATTGACAATTATGCAAGTCTACTTTTGATGAACTTTCTCATTCTTGTTTTACATAAAACTTTTGTTGTGATGATGGTTGTTCCACAAGCTTGATTCTTTGAGTTAACCATATTCCATGAGGATTGGAAAGAATAGGAAGGAGAAGGTAACAAAGAAACTTCTGTTAAGAACAAAGGTAATTTTGGAAGTCCTTGTGAGTCATGAAAAACCTTGTGTGGACTAGGATTATATCATATATTAAGAATAAAAGTTAGCTTTCACCTTGAAGTTTCTGTTAGCATTTGATCACAAAGTGGGATATCAAGAAATCCATGGAGACTAGTTATCATTCCTGAATATAAGTTCATGGTTCAAAGTATTGGCCAAGTTTGATACAACTCAACTGAGTCGTATTCGCCTTCAGTAGGGTTTGAGACAATTCCGATACCCGAGTTACGAGTTACCACATTGAACACCGACTTAGTACTAACTTGCCTTGAATCGTCTAACTTGGCCAATTTTTTTTTGGAAAAAAAAAATCTCATTTGACTCATATCGAGTTTCGGGTTGGACCCCAAATTCCAATACCCTAAGTTACATCACAAATCCCTCTTCTTCTTCTTCATCCACAAAATCACCTTTCTTTGTTGCCTACTAATGCTTTTGTGGCAATTGAAAGTTGAGAAGCAATGATTCGACACCAATGTTCTCTCTTCCTCTAATCATCGTCTTTAAATCCTTTTTGCTATTGGCAAAAACATCTCAGTGGTGCCTTTGTTTTTGTTGCATAGACATCTTCGGTTGTACTTCACGGACCTTGAAAGCTTGAGATCAAAGGTTCACCCCTAGCTGGAGAAGAAGATTCAGATTTAGGAAAAGAATGGGTATTGGGTATTTTTTTACATGCCAATAATATATATGGTATTGTATTATGTTATTATTTGGCACTATGCATTATTGATTAGATGTATGGGTTGAAGATGGGATTTCAAAAATATTTTTGGAAGGCAAACAGGGATATTTGTATGGCTATGGGCATAAAGGTGAGAACATGAATATTTATATGGTTATAAATATAAACGGTTAATAAATTAATTGATCTATAATTGAGTTTATAAGTTTATTATACTTACAAATGAAGAAAAATAATTAAAAAATGATCAAGTTCATAGAAAGAATATCATTTAATATATTTTAATAATTAATTAACAAAAATATAATTGCTTTATCATATTGATTAATTATATATATATTTTTTAAATTTTGAGCTATTAAATTAACATATTTTGCTTATTGTCTAAAACCAATCAGAATTACCAAGACTGATGTGCCTCTGTACCTTCCGAGTCAATGAACAATATTGCGACTTTGAACCCTATACAAGTTGCTTGAAAGTTATGTTTACGAGGGTTTGTGGTGTTCCATTTTGGTAAAATCCTTGTAAATAGAGATATCAACTATTGACAGAGCATATGAATTACTTTCTTCATTCCTGTCATTGGAATGTGGGTTTATACTTCCATTGGTTAACCACATTCCTCTATGGACTTACAGAGAAAATCAGCTTATATTTGTTTGAGCATATTCATCATGGGTCATGATAAACTCAGCAGTATAGCTGTAATCTTACATATATTGTTGTTCAATTATATGTTTCCACAGTTTACAAATCCTGACTACATAAAGAGAAATTGTTTCATTGCTAAAATGTGGCTATGGTTTGCAGGAGTACATTTTCTTTTAGCTAGTTTGGCTCATTGGATGAACCATGGCAGACAAGAAAAACAAGAAGAAAGCTGAGGATGCTGCTGGAGCTTCTGAAAGGCCATCATCATCTGAAAAGAAAACTCCAAAATCCTTGAAACCTGAACGTAAGATTGAGAAGAGATCTCCATCTAGGAACATTTTCAAGGCCAAAGTAGCCACAGGTGCTCTACAGATTCAGGGAGTAAAGGGCAAGCAGAATAAAAGGAGTGAATCAAACGGCAAAGAAGGAACTAGCAAAGCTGAAAGACATGAGACTAAGAAGCCAAAAAGCAAGGAAAGGAATAAAGAAAAGAATTATGAAAACCACATGAGAAAGGACCAACCAAAAAAAAACAAAGACAAGTGTCATGAGTTGGAAAAGAACCTCGAGAACCAAAAGAACAAAGAAAAGCTCGGTGGTTTAATCTTTATGTGCAGTGCAAAGACGAAACCTGATTGTTTTCGTTATCATGTAATGGGTGTATCAACAAGCAAGAAAGATCTTGTGTTGGGTGTCAAACCTGGGCTTAAGCTTTTTCTTTATGATTTTGATCTCAAGCTTATGCATGGAATCTACAAGGCATCCTCGTCTGGCGGCATGAAACTTGAGCCTGAAGCTTTTGATGGGGCCTTCCCTGTTCAGGTCACATTTCATTATAGCTTATCTCTGTTTAACAAAAATACTCTTTCTTTATTGCCAGTGTAAACAATTTATGTTCTGATATCTCTCAGTTTTCAGGTGCGCTTTACTGTTCACATGGACTGTTATCCATTACCTGAGAGCATCTTCAAAAAGGCAATCAAGGATAATTATGACAAAACTAACAAGTTCAAGACAGAACTTACTATGGAACAAGTGCGGAACCCTAGTTTCCTCTGTAAGTTTTGGCAGTCATTATTCCATCATAGTTTTGTATTGATAGAATCATGATTTTCCCATGCAGGTTAAGAAACTCATGAAACTTTTCCGACCCACCGAAATCCATTCAAAAGCACTGCCTATCCATTCTCCACCCAGAGCAAGAGCAAGAGAGCGTGATAGGGAAGTTTACAGAGGAGAAAGAGAACCCCATTCACGCAGTAAACCATTGCTTAGGGATCCCAACACCATTGGTTATGCTAGGAGCTACTCCAGGCTGTCTCATGAAAGACACCATCCTATTGCATACAGAGAGGCAGCATCTACTCGATCAGAGGAATTTCCTCGTGATGCATTTATGAGTGAAAAGGAGTATCGAACTTATGGTCTTCAGGGAGCAAGCACTAGAGGTGATGCTAGGAGCTACCCTGTGCTGTCTCATGAAAGGTACCAGCCGAGGGTAGAGGAATTTCCTCCTGATTCATTTATGAGTGAAAAGGAGTATCGAACTTATGGCCTTCAGAGAGCAAGTAGGAACATGACTCCTCCAGCTCATGAACGAGAGCACCTTCTGAGGCAAGAGGCCCCTATATACGTGGATGTTGCTCATGGACAAGAACATGTAGGCCGAGATCCTCCTTTTGTTAATGAACTGGAGTATCGGACTCAGGGTCTTCAGGCTAGACAGGAATTGCCATTGTCAGTCCTTCCTGCAACTGCAAATCCTGCTGCTGCTGTAGTTGAAAGAGGGCACCTTTTAAAGAACGCTGCTTCTGTGCATGGAGAACCTCTTCCTCGTGACACTACTTTTATAAATGAAGGAGAGTATCTTACTTCACATCTTGGTGCAAGACGCGAATTGCCATCTTCAATCCCTTCTGCAACTGTAACTACTGCTTCTGCTTACCCAAGAGATCCATATTATAGCACTTATTCTAGTGTACCTGTGGATACATATCCACCACCACCAAGAAGAGAGGAAGTCAGGGCGGGATCTTATTTTCTTAGTGGCAGGGCAGAGCCCTACTTGGGTGAGACCGATCGGATGCGAATGAGAGAGGCTGATACCCTGGAGAGGATATACTCAACCTATGCTTCTGATGCTCCATTAAAATATGATCAGATACACCACTACCAGAAGGCCAGGCCTGAACCCGGGAATGTCCCGGTTTCTTCTCTCTATTCATTTGCAGGTCCATCATCATTCCGTCGTTGACCTGAGGTTGCATCCTTCATCCCCTTGTTGAATATTTTGGCCCTTCGTGTAACTGAAATTTAGACAGTATTTAAAGGTTTTGAGCATTATTTTACACACTCGTTGTCTGGGCACAGAATTAATTGGCAAACATCAGAGTCAGAGAGGATGTTTTGGTGCAGCCTAGGCTGAATGGAGTGGGTAATCCTGGCTTAGACTTGTTCCTGTGGTTTCCCCGGCCCATATGCCCAGACCCAACATGTTATCTGCCATCCTTAAAAAGAGGAAGTGCGTATTTTGGTTGCTGGTAGCTCTCTTTGAGTTTGGAGGCTAAATGCCAAATTGCAAATCATGGAGCCCCTCATGAGTCCTTCACGGATAGTAAGCCCACCCCAAGATGAGTGCTCTCCAAGTCTGTACTCTCTCATCACATCCATGGCTTTGAACTCCCATTTGTGCCTGTTTTTTTTTTTCATCACACAGAAGCTATGTTTGATGGGATCAAGGAGGGGCTAAAACATTGTAGCAATGTTTGAATTAGCTTATTGAAAGCCCAGAATTGTTTATGACCCTAAAAGTGCTTTTATTTGCATTTGGGTAATCCGAATAATGTTGGTTATGGCTTTAAAATTAGCGTCATATAGCAGTAATAATAATGCTGCCCCTTATAAAAATCCTTATTTTGCCCAAAAAATAAAATAAAATAAAAATATGTTCCATGTTTAATAAAATTTAATAATGCTAAGACTATTCCTAGAAAGCATGATCTAGAGCTCTCACTTAATTTTCCTATGTATCAGGTCTTGCTCTTTTGCTACATGGATCAAAGGAGAGAGTGGTCCAATTTTCCAACCATTAGTGTGAGGAAATGCAGCCCAACCCAACGGCAAAGGCACTCTCTTCTGTCTTCTCCAACACGAATTTTCCAATACCCAAATACAGGAGATGCCAATGTCTCTCTCTGGACCTTACAGTATTCATACTAAGCTTAGTTTCTCTCTCACCATGTATCTGCATCTTGTTTCTTCCATTTGAAATGGTTCTACATGTTCATATACGCTGACAAAATGTTTGGGCCAGCATGTAAAATGAGTTATTTTATGAAATTCTAATTTTTTTTCAATGTTTTTTAAAATGAAAGATATTCAAATATAATCTGTCTGCCATTTTGATCTTGAAAAATGAAAATATTTGCAACATAAGTAATGTTGAACACATACTGCATGGTGTCATGACTTCTCCTTAGCTCCAAGACTTTGGTGTAAAATATGATACTATAAGAACAATTAAGAAGATATCATTTTAAGAAAAACACGCAAGTAGAAATTTCATAAAAATATAGAAATTTTAACATAGGTTGACGATTATTATAATCTCTACGTCCACAGAGTACATCAACACTCAATAATCCATTAATTAAAGGAACAAAGAGCATAATGATGAAGGTTTAAAAAAAAAAAAGAATTCTCTCAATTGCGATCGCACCTCCTTAAAAACGAAATCTTTAAATATAAAAAGGTTAAATATATATAATAGTGGTAAATTCGTCATTCGATCACATAAAAAAAATTTCCCTTACGAGCCCAATGAAGAGGTCTATCCCGACATCCTAAGTGAAGTAGAACAAAACTAATTGAGATTTTGCAATCCAATTGGATAGGCATCTATTGAAGTTTTGACCGACCTATTGAAAACATATAGTAAAATTAAATTTTTAGATGAGAACACAAATATAAGGTATAAATAAATGATACCATTAGACTTTGGATAAAATAACAATAGGATTAAAATATAATACACGACATGATTTGCTTCTCCTTTTTATGTATAATTATATCAGTGGATATATTACGTGGACGCAACTTTTAATAACATCCAATAAAATCGAGTCATCCTAGCTGTATCCATCAGTCTATGGATTGCCATTTCAGAAAAATATACATATATTATTGGTAGGTAGGATAGGATGGCTATCCTAGTTAACAAAGACCCTAGGTGAAGTCTTTCTTGCTTCATATATATATATATATATATATATATATATATATATATATATATATATACATATATATATATATATATATATTCAATAATTACGATTTGACTTTTATTTATTGCACAGAAATGGATAGACTTCAGGCCTCCATTTAGCTAATAGCATAAGACTCCTTGGATTATAATGTTAAGTGAATCATGAGATTAAAAGTAAATATGAAAGCTAATTCATAGGTTGAGCAGTCATAGTTTCTTGTTTGAAGGGCTAAGGGTTTTTGTACTCGTTCAAATTCAACACTTAAATATCATGAAAGCTTTCAAATTGAACAAGAAACCATCGACTTTTTAACTTACTTGAAATAAAAATACTCTCCTCCTTGGCTCACGCAATCATATTTAAACTCATGACCTTGGTTTTTATGTCAATTATTACATCGATGGTTTATTATATTTTCAAAAAACTAATTAATGTCCAATAAAAATGGATTAAACTTTTTATGGTGTTCTGTGGCCATCTTTTTAATGGCTCATCTACAAGCTTAAAAGTAATATTATTATACCACCACATTTGAAAAGTGATTATTGAATTTAGAGAAAACATTTATTTGTATTTATTAATTTTTTTGTAATTTTTTCATCTAAATTTACTCACCAAGAATTAGGGTTTTTTTTTTGTTTCTTCTTAAAATTTTCTTTTCCTTGTGTTTGGCTTTTAAAAAATTTAAGGTAAAAATGAAAAAGAAAGAAAAGGAAAAATAAAATTTAAAAAAAAAACGAAGAAAAATAATAAATTATATTTATATGTTTCAATAAATTCATTTGACTTATATTTCATTTTAAACACGCTCATGTTTAAAATTCCTCCTCTTGGAATCATAAATAATTTTTAACCTAATGAAGTTTGAATTGTTGTATATATCCAGTTGGCACTGACTTTGTCTTCTCTTCTTTTTCTAATTTATCTATTTTATTAAATCAATGAATTAGAAGAAATAAACTTGTGGGCTTAGTTTTCTGACTACCGTTAATGGCTTCCCTTTTAATGGTATAAAACTGGAAAAAAAATTAGTCTTAACTAAAAACTGGAAGCCAAAGGAGAATTAATTAATATTAAATAAAAATAAAAAGTGGTGTAAGTTAGAGTGTAAAATAGCAATTAATACATGTAATTGGGTTAAAAGAATGAACCAAACATGACTTAATTGGTAAACATGTAACACATCTTTAAGATGTTGTGTAACTCATTTGATAATTTAAGTCAGGTTGGGTCTAATTTGAGTTAATACGATTAATCTTTCAACCTAACATATTTATCGTTCGATTGATTAATTTATTCAAAATCATATTTTAAATTAATCAAATATAAGTTCAATAGGTTATGATTATAATTAAGATAATTATTATGGTTATTTTTTTCAAATTCGTGTTATGCAGATTGACCAAAAAATAATTTATTTATTAAATGATATATATAAGTCAATGTATGAATATAACTCAAACATGATTATACTCTATCCAAATTACGAAAAACGTGTGTTGGGTTCGAGTTATGCTAGTAAATCATGTCAAACTTTGTCATATCCATTCATTAGTGATATGTAACATTGTAAAGATAAAAATATGATAAAATTATTGATTTACTTACCAAAATAATAAGAGATTAACATCATGACAAAGAATCAAAAGAGAAAGAACTCCAACGAACCTCATGATTAATGACAATCATTAACATCTATAAAAAAATTTGTATAACTAAAATTATGAGATTTTTTGGAGAGGGTCTATAGTGATAGCGCAAGAATTGAGTATGCAATAGTCGCTTGTATTTCTTATGTCTTGTATCAAGTTTTTGACATATATAGTGAATTTTCCTTTCTTTTATTTGTAATTTTTCATATTTAAGATTTTTCACATAAATCCATGTGTTCTTGTTTTGTTTTGTAATATATTATATATTTTCATTCTTTCATAACAATATATATAATATTTAATTTTTTAATTATAATATTATTAATAAATATTAATTTTATATTCAGAATTTCATGTGGATATCGTTATTGTTGAACAATTAATCGTCCATTATCCCTTAACCATGAAATGGTGGAAGTCTTCGATGCAGTTGTCTCGTATTTTCTCAATTCCATGGACTATTCATGGGAGAGAAAAAAAACACAAAAAGAACAAAAGAAAACAAGAAAAGACTAAGCAATGAAATTTCTGCAAGCCTGCGTCTACAGAATTTCTTAATTTTCTATGAACACGTACGCATACAAGTACAAGGTTTGACTTTGACCCATGCATTTCCCATGCAGTTTGCTTTCAGTTTCTCATTCATTTTCTATGCCAGTAAACTGATTCTTCTTTACGTTATCCGGTCTCCAATATGCATCAATGTGGCGAAGATAAGAAATCATGTATGCACTAGTTATGGTGATCTTGAATTGGCACAAAAATTCTTAATTGAGTTTTTTTTTATCGATCATTATCATCTGATCCTGATATATTCCTATGTATTTGTAAAATCAAATTATTTGTATTTTTCGTCTTTTAAATCCATTTTTTCAAATACTTAATTTTTTAAAGAAAAATAACATTAATATAGTATATCAAAATATCACCAATAAATCAATGATAAAAATTGAAAACATCGAAGAAATGAGAATTTTCCTCTACTTATCGTATTGGACATGCCAACACATATACATTTTGCTATATATAAAATCTTGTGTGGAAAAATATTAAGACCAACCATATTAACGTTGGATTGATACGGAAAACATTAATAATAAAAACTTTTGGAACAACGAGAATTACCCTTTATTTATCGTATTGGGACCGTCAACACATGAAATTTCATCGAAATGTCATATATATTTTTTTATGCGTAGAACCTTGCGTGGAAAACTATTGAGGCTAGTCATGGTCATGTTGGATTGCTACCAAAAATATCAATAGACTCATTTACAAGTCATTGCCATGTGATAGGAGACAAACGTGAGTTACACGTGATATGCAATTTCTCACAAATTTAACATTTTTGTGTTCAAAGGAAGTAACGTGAGGGTCTTATATTCATCGCTTTGACACCATTATTCCTTTATTTTCTAAAGCATCATTCAAACTAAAAGCACCCACAGAAGTGGAACTTTTTCATGGCGGAAAGTTACAACTCCCATTCTCCATTGACATTTAGAAACATGGGGTAAGAAAGGAAGAAACTTTATTTGATTCCTTACATGTCAATTTAAAATTTAATAATGCCATATTTTGTCTTCATCTTTCCATAAATCCATAGATCCCTTGTTTAGAAAGACAACCAAAGAAGGAATCTATTCTTTGTATTTTATTTTTTTTATTATTATTACTCAAGATATTTTATAAAAATAAATAAAATGTTTTTAGAAAAAATTATTCAAAAATATTTTTATTAAATGTATTTTTTTAAATTTAAAAATTATTTTATAAATTAAGAAATTGTATTTTTAATTTTAATATAAAAATTAAAATATAATATGAAAAATAATTTATTAATTTAAAATTTTTTAATTTCTTTTATGTTTTTTTTTATTTAGTATTTTCCTACAAGCAAACAAAACCTTTATCTTTACGTGTAGGAAGGTGTTGGGTTTTTTTTTTCTTTCTTATTTGAGCTAGTCACGAAGATTCGCATGAAAAATATTAATGGAGTCATACTAGTCAATGCCGCGCAATCGAAGAGAAAAGTCAATTACGACTCACATCAAATGCAATTTCTCGAGAGAATTACCTGATAGGGTAGATTAAATAAGAAAATAACTGAAAATGGTGGTCTTTTTTGATAACTCTTAAGAAGGACAATAATAGGTTTAAATACCAAAATGTCCTTCAACTAAATACTTTTAAAATTCAAAATATTTAAAACACTTTACTTTTTGTCAGGACATTTATAGTGCGTAGGTTTCACATTTATTATAATTATTGACATTCGAATTTTAAATCAAAATTTTGGGTTTAATCCTTACAATAATGATAGTATAATTTGTTATTTAAATTTATTATTCAAAATAAAAATATTTTTAAAATAACATTTAATGTATTTTTTTTGCATTTTTATTAAGGAAAAAGCAAGTTTCATAATTATATAATAAAAATAATGATTTTTATATATATATATTTTTCTAATTTTAAATTGATAAATTATGTTTTTGTATTAAATTCGATGAAGATAGATTATTTAATTTTTTATTTGAATTATCTAAAAAGAATAAAAAATGATGGAGAATGTTTACTTATTTTTATTTTTTATAATAAAATAATTTTAAAAAATTTATATGATTTTTTTTCCTTTGCATAGTATTTTTTTCTTAATTTTCATATATAATTTTTTCGTCTTTTTTTTTTCCTCAATACATCGAGTGGATGATGTTAATATATATGATATGTTAAATATTAATGAGGTATAAAAAGTTATCTCTAAGATCATTACTTTTATTATAAAATATAGGTATGATAAAAATATATTATAATTACAATATAAACACTTATATTACAATACATTACAATAAAACATAATTAGGAAAATTTTAAACTTTTTTTATAAAAGTGATAGTTTTGTATGATGATACCATATTTCATAACATATTTATATTATGAATCACTTCTAAAATAAAATGAAATACTAATTTGAATTCATGAGACTTGTGGTTTTTATTTTTATTTTTTTATATACAAAAATTATTAAATAATTTCAATGTGTTGGGTGAATTATGTTAATATAGTGATAATTATGTTTTAATAGCAATAGGTTATGAATAAGCATTTTTAAAATTATTACTTTTATAATAAAATATAAATACGACATAAATATATTATACTTACAATACAAATACACTAACATTACAATATATTATAATATAATATAATATAATTTATTTTTGTTTAATTTTTTATGTGCTTTATTACTCAATGAATACTTGTGTGCTATTTCATTAAATAATTGTGTGTTATTAAATTGAATATTTATATATTAGGTTAATAAAGTTTTTAATTGTATGTTATATATATAAGATGACATAATAACTTTAAGATGTGGTTTTTATTTTTGAGATATTGAAAATTATGTTTTTTATTACTAGATTCTCAAAAAAATCTTAATTTTTTTAAAATTTAATTATGAGTGTTAAGAGTGTATTTCAAATAATTTAATTTCTTATTTATATATATATATATATATATATTTTCAACCCCACGTTGGTAAAGGAGTAAAGAAAATGATAAATTTATTAAATATACCATATTGATGTGATAATATAAAATAATTTATAATTAATACCAAATAATAAACTAAATTAATAATGAACAGTTTATTATATTATTTTTATGAAAATTATAACATTTAATTAGACTTGTTGTTATTCTTTTGTTGATAATAAGGTTAAAAATGATATCACATACGTTAAAATTACTATTTTACCATTTTATTTCCATTCAGTTGGCATATTTTTTGTTGCTAATTTTTATTTATTAAATAAATATTAGTATTTTTAAGTGTTTTTTTTAACTTATTCCTAAAAGGAAATTATTTTCAAGTGAGTTGTTTTTAAATGAGAGCGTTTGTGTTTTTTCAATTTTTTGTTGAAAGCAGTTTACTTTCAGATTTTAAATTATTTGTTTTTCTATTTTTTATTGAATAGAAAAAATCAAAATATTTGGTTTTTACTAATAAAAAAAGTAATATGCTAATTTTTTTTAATTAATATTTAATAGAAATAAAATATATATAAAAAAAACAAAAAACCTAATACTTAATAGTACTAAGTGTTAAAGTTCTATTTAGAATTAAGTAAAAAAAAATAACCACCACCTTTTTGTTTTACTTATTACTTATTCTTAAAATTCAAAGTATTTGACTTTTTTTAATGCAAAAAATAAAATATTTGTTTTTTTTTAACTTTATACTAAAACCAATTTGCTTTCGAATTTCAAATTACTTATTTTTTTTCACTTTTTATTAACTTATTATTTATTTCTTAAATTTTTTTAACTAGATAGAAAAAACCAAATATGCTAAAAGTAACATATTGGTTTTTATTTTTTTATTTTTAATATTTAATGAAAATAAAATATTAAAAAAATAAACAACTTAATACTATCAAACACTATTTAGTTTTAAGTTCTATTTAAAATTAAGTTAAAAAAACAAATACTAACTTAATCTTATTATTTAGTGTAAAAAAAAAAAAAAACCTCTTCAAAGATGTTGTTTTAAAATAAAAATAAAAAATTATTTAGATCATGTGTCACGATATTATTATTGTTAATTTTTTCTCTTTTTCTATTCACGCTCTCATTATTATAAAATATTAAAATGAAAACAAATAATTATTCTCACCTTACATTCCAAAAATTGGAATCATCAAATTTATTTTTATTAAAAATAATATATGAATGAAAATAAATGTTCATTTTTATTCCCCGCCATTTCATCATCCCAAATACGTCTTAGGCTATTTGATTCCATATTTTATCTTTCATTTGCTGATTGGTAGATGGAACCTACTTTGGAAATACAATCAAAACAAGAATTAGAATCCAAAGCGCGGGAAGGTAGGTTGGTTGGTGATCCAAAGTTGACGGAGACCATAAAAATGTTTAGGTAGAATATTGTTAGGACATTCAAAACAACGTAAACAACTCTTAAAAATTATTTATAGATGTTTCCAAAGGTATGCTCTTATATATTAATTATATAAATGAGAAAATAATTTTGAAAAAAAAAAAAGAAAAAGAAAAGAGAGGGCCCGTGGATAATGGCAAAGAGACTAACATGGCGACCATAAAATAGTCCAGGTCCGTCGAAGACTTGTCTTGTATTGGATATTTCCTTAATTATTTTCATATGACTATGACTCGGTCCAATCATGATGTTTGTAGTATGATATAAGCTTCTTGACATCAGCAGTGCAATTTTCTTCTGAATCTTCGTTAATTTTCTATCCCGCCAAACAGGTTCTTTGTCAGATTCTTCTTGCATCATTTCATGGTGACGATCAGGAAGATGAAGAAATTGTGGAAATGAAATTAAAAGACTTAGCAGAAGACTTGGAAATTAATATGACTTTAGGTCTAGTTTGCATATATTTTCAAATAAAAATTAAGAATACTAATAATTTTTATATTAAAAAAAGTTTATTTATTATTTTAAACTTTACTTTTCAAAAATTTTAAAATTTATTTAAATATACTTTATGTTTTGTATTTTAAATTTTTTTATAAAATTCTCTTATCTCTTATGTCCTTCCTATGCAAATGTTCAAATAATGCTAAAAGGTTCCTAGAGATTATTGGTCAATGATTCAAGATTTTTGATGAGAGTATACTAGTTTTAAAAAAAAATTATTAAATTAAATAATTTCAAATCTATTGTAATTTTTGTAAAATATATATATATATATATATATTGTATTTTTAAAATACGATTTATATCACTTTAAAAAAATTATGCGAAAAAAGTCGGCTTTTCAAGATAAGATTTCTAAAATTGGAATTTATGTGATAAACACATCAAAAAATCTTGAAGAGAAGATTTCTCACCTTTTTTTATTATTTAAAAAAAAAATCGTTTCTTAATATTTTCTTTATTATTTTAGGAAATTGTCTTTTAAAGAAGTAATTTTAACGCATATATTTTTTAAAAAGGTAATTTTATAAATCGTATTTTGGAAAGATGAATTTTTTTTAAAACGGTATAAATCTTCTTTTAAATAGACATTTTTTTAAAAAAAATTCCTCATTCTTATATGGCAAAAACTGCGTAGGTTTGAGATTATTTTTCGATTAGGATAGTTTAGATATTATTTTTTAAAACTTTCGTATTCTGGTCAGGATTCATGCATGCAGCAGGCTGCGAAAAGAAGCGGTAAAGCCGCCAACGTGTCAGCTGAGCCTAGCTGACGGCTGACCATAGAATTCTTGAGCCCCAAGTCTAACAGAGCCTTCTCTTTTATTCCTCATAAAAACCCAGAAGAACAAATAAAATTGAATTTTCCTCGTACTGATTCCTGAGGCTATGTTTGGTTCCCGGAAAATTTGAGGGGAAATGCGAGGGAAAGAAAATACAAAGGAAAAGTAGAAGGAAAGAAAAAGTGAAGGAAAATAAAAAAATAGATTAAAAGTTAATAAATTATTTTTTTGTTACTTCAAACTTATTTTATTTATTTTAACTCATCAATATAAAAATTAAATAATTTAAAAATATATAAGTTTTTAATTAGTCTTAATTATATTTGATTTTCTTTGATATTTTTCATAGGACAACCAAACATAAGAAAATCATTTTCCTTAGCATTTTTTTTCTTTCTTTGTACTTTCCGGAACCAAACATAGCCTAGAGTTTCCTCTTTTCCACGCATCATTCTCCTTAAACATTCTGGAGAACCAGACAGAAAGGAAGTGGGCTTTATATATATATATATATACACATGCAAATATCACTTGTGCATGCGAATGAACTGTCTTTGCCTTCTGTTATACAGATAAGACTAATCAAAGGAGTTGAAATTCTAGAGAGAGAAGAAATCCCAGGGTTGTTTTAGAGAGAAAGATGGGAGGGTGTTTTTCAGATGTGAGAGGAGGGAAACAGGCTGTAGGAGTGGGCCTGACGGGCCCCAGTCTGCCTCCCATGCCTACCAGCGACGCTGCCCTCAACGATGCTGTTGACCACTTCTTTCGAGCTCGGGGCATTCAACCACTATTCACGCAGCTCGAGGTGGTGCCGCCCGTACACTTTGTTGTTTTTTCCTCTAACCAAACGCTATTTCTCATTTTCTTTTCGATTTTGAATGTTTTTTTTTCAGCCACACATTGGGTCAAACACTAACTTTTGTGATTTTATTCTATTTTCTGGGTTGTTTTATTCCATTTCGCAAATTTTCGCTGTGCATTATCTTTGCTTCTTTTCTTTTCCTCGTATTATTTTTAAAACTTTTGTTTTCATTACATATACGAATCCCTAATGTTGTGTTTGGTTGATGAGAAAGTGGAGTAAGGAAATCGTTGTCAATTGAAATTTTCTGTTCCTATTTCTTGGCAGTGGCAACCAAAATGGATTGCAATGTCAATACGAGGACACGGTCAACCGATTTGCCCTGGAAATTGTTATTACTATTATCATTAGGAATTGGTGAAAAAAATCGTCATCGTTATTTTTATAATAGTAATTGCAAATGTTTTCTCAAGTGAAAACAGAGCTTTTAAAATATTCTGTGAAGAATATCTCACTCATGAAATAATCCATAATTTTCTGAGATCAATTTCACGAATAATTATGAAAATTATGCTTTTTTTGTTGTATACTGGAGAGTGAGGTTTCTTCTTAATGCTTCCTGGATTGTAACTTTTGTATCCCACTGTTTTGATGTCCATGAGTGGAGCTTGATAATTGAAGCGTATGAGGTTTGCAGGGCAATTTTTGAGTTGTATTTGGGATTGCTGATGCAGAAGCATACATTCTCTATAGGGTATCGTAATATTATTAGATTTTAAAATACTAAAAGAATGGTGAATATAAACCGATAAATTTGGTTATCTACAAAGGGTTGTTGGTTAGTTGTGCCAAGAAAATTCATCTTTTTGGATATCTCTCAAATCGGTGCAATTTTTGCCTGTTGCCTGATATTTTAATATTGTACTTCTGCCCGCCATTGCATGACATTCTAATTTTCCATCTCATCCTCACTAAAAGACTGCCCAGAAAGTTGCTCCCCTTTTAGAAACATGGAAAGATTTCCCTATTCTAGATGTGTATTTGACTTTTGCGCATCGACAAAATCATTGATTCCAAACTTTTTATTTTCATCTAAATGTGTGCAAATGTGATAATGACTTGATGTTCGATTATCTAAGGAATCATAGGTGAAAAAGTGTATTTTTTTGTGGCTTCTGTTCATATCCTGGACCACTTTTTGTGGTTGTCTGAAGTTGTACTAGGTTTTTTTCACTTTAAGCACTTTCAAATCAGGGAAGGACTGGCCAGAAAATTGCATTTCCATACTGATCATCCATTTATCACCTGCTCTGATGGTCCCTGAGTGTCTGAATATGAGGTTGACCATTTTCTCAAATATTCAGTGTTAATGCTGTGAAAGTCAGGTTGAACACTAAAAACAGGATGTTGCATCGTGATATTTTAAAGAAGAGAGTTTTTCCCCTTCATGCTCAATATAATTCAATATCTGAAATGCCCTTTTAGAATGGGCAGGTGACCTTAGCATTCTGTGATCCCCAAGGGAGATATATCTTGCAGACCTTGGATCCAGCTCTTTTCAAAATAGAGGTTAGAAATGTACCCACCTCCAAGAGTAAGAAGACCACCTGGAAATGGAAGATTCAACATTTAGCTTTAACCATAGGCACTAGTGATTCTAGAAACGTGGATGGGTCTGTTGTTCAGAGTGTGTCGATTCCTCTTTATTGTCTGTCTGTTTGATTTTGTTCCTCAAATTGTACTAATATCTTTTCATTGATTTCTGCAGCTATCTTTATCTGGTTCCAATTTACGTGATCGTGACATCATCTCTAAGGCATGTATTTTCACACTTGTTTTCATAGTGCAATATTCTTTTGCTGTCTTATTGGGCCTACCTTCCTTTGTTGTATTAAATGTCAGTTTGTTTGTGGTAGTTTGATTTTTCTTTTTCCTCTTTATTCTTGAATGCTTTGAAAGACTTCGGCTACTATTTCTTGCTTCTTCCTGTTCATTTGTCCACGTGGATATGGAATTCTTACCTGGGTGTCCCATTGTGAGTGAAAACTTATTAAAAATACTAAGAGAGTAATTATGTAGAATAAAAGGACAAGAAATCTTGCTACAGGGAAACCTAGAAAAGAATGCAACCAAAAACATGTAGCTGTAGGTGATGGTGGGGAAAAATCCGGGCTTCATTAGTGCTAGAGTGCATGTGATTTATAACACATTATGCATAGTATATACTGCATGAGGAGGAAATCTATAGGAAGAGATGTGGTCTCTATAAAAATTTCCTTTTCAAAGTAAATAAAATTTCAATAAACAAAAAGCCTTATTTCAAAAAGCAAGGTTTTCTGGCTGAAAATCCATTCAGAAAATCTGTATTTAAGCAAATATAAGATGAATTTTCATCAGGAACTAATGAAACAATGTATGATTTGTTCTATAGTCCTATTTGCATTATTACTTGACTGTGATGAATTGTTATCAAGAGCAATATCATAACATTCATTACAGAAGAGGGACTTCCCCTTCTCCTGCCACTCCCTCTGAAAACGGTCTCGTTGCCAGGGCTAGAATTTGACAACCCTACAAACTCGATCAAAATTCCCCTAGACTCTGATTAATTTATTTCCTATTTGGTACTTGCACTATATAATAAAGTTTTTACCATGAATTATGAATCATTACTAAGCTCCCACCATTCATGGGAACTAATCCTAAGATTGGAAGGATCATGGGTGATGTGTATGTATATAACATGCTGAGCCACATACCATCTATCTACCTTAAAATTTAATTTATCCTACTACCATGTAAGTGTTCTTGCATACACAATTTTTGATATTTTGTATCTCAGCATAAAGCTGTAATATGAGTGTTAGGCATTTGTATGACAATATAACCAAATAAGTAGCAGTAGTGGTCTAAAGAAACAAGTCAAAGACTCAAAACCTACTGCTCTTCATAAGGTATTTATATGCCTACATTATCTTTCACTAATTTCACGTGTCAAAATTTTTTACTGTTGGAGTGGCATGCCCCTTGCATATTATGTAGAGTTGATCAGTTCTATCAAAGTGCTGGCATTGCTTTTAATTTTAGTGGCCTCTGTATGGTAAATGTTTCTATGACATGTTCTGGTATATGGTGCTGAGGCTTGTCATGTTATGGTTTAAACTGAAATAGTTCCTTTTCCCCCTTGTATTGCAGAGTGATCCTATGGTGGTAGCATATACTAAGAAAAGAGATGGAACACTTGAGGAACTTGGGCGCACAGAAGTAATAATGAACAGCTTGGATCCAGCTTGGATTGAAAAAATTACTGTTGCCTATCATTTTGAGATTGTCCAGCCATTGATGTAAGCATGCTATATGTCTGTGTACATTTCTGCATTATGTAGATTTATTCTGTTCACTACTAGACCTCTCTTTAGCGTAATCGGTTCAATCATGTGTTTGCTCATTTGTGTTTCCAGATTTCATGTGTATGATGTTGATACAAAATATTACAATTTACCTGTGAAGGTAATTTGACATCTACTTCTTAGTTCCTCTATAATATTAATCTGACTTCAATAAACTGTACTTTTGATGGGATTTGTTCAATATCTGCCAGTCAATAATTTGATGGACAAATAAAATTTTTTTGTGGAGATTAAGATTTGCATAAATAAATGGATTCATTTAGATATACCATGGTGATCATATCGCTACAAATTCCTTAATACAACATGTTTCTGTTTTCTATGTTTTGGATGTTCGTTTTGGGTCAACTGGGGAAAAAGGGAGTTCTGGAGATTGATTTTAGAGTTTCTAATGAAAAATAAATGATAAGGTGGTTAGGTCTCTCTACTTCATACTCTTTTTTAGGATGACAAATGGTTTTCTTCATGTTCTAAAATGTCAATCAATTTATTGAAGTACAACAATTTTCTGCTTTAATTTAATATATATGCAAATATTTGAGAATGCTAAGCATTCAATAACAGTGAAAAACCTAAGCACTTGCTTGTTGCCTAGCCTCCCACTTTATCTTGATGATTAATCTGATTGGTGGTGGGGCATATGAAAAAATAATTTTCTTTTAGTTATATGCATGCAAACCTGGAAGTTAGATAGCCACAAATTTATCATTAGGAATGGTGAAATAAAAAGAATGCTAGTATCTCATGATTCAAATTTCTCACATGACATTTAAGTCAATTTGCTCTTTTAAATTTCACTTGGTTTTACACTTTCCTTGTTTATTCATGGTTTCAGCATTGTAAGAAAATGTAGCAGATCTTCATCTTTTTAGATCTATGATATGATTAATATTCACAACAAGTCGAGTTTTCTCAGAATTTTCAGATTGTTTTTTTTTTGGATTACTGAGGAACCTTCCATGGCCAAGCCTTTAGGACTCTCCATGGGGACCCAAACCTCGGGTGTTGACTGCCTTGCAATAACCAGTATTGGGTAAATTCAGGGTATCATCAGTGACAGGATTTGAACCTAAGACCATGTGCCACTTACTGTGACCACCCTTCCTAGTGTTCACCCTAATCAACAAGGCTATCTTGGCGGGTCTCAAAATTTTCAGAAATCGATACTGTTTTTAATTTCTTCATATTCCAATGCAAACGAAAGTAGTGCAATCTAAATATCTTACCATGAAAATTCATCCTTAATATGCAAGTCCTTATGAAGACAACATTTTTATTCCCTCTCTATTTGCAATGTGCCTAGTTGTAATGTTCCTGAGCAATTTGCATTTGGTCATGTTTATTTTGTGAATTGTCTTCACGAATGAAAATTTTTTTCTTTCCTTCTATATTTTTATCTTTTCAGCCTAAATTATGACCTTTGATTACAAAATTTAAATAGTGAGTTCCGAGAGTCAAATGATAATTCATGATATAATTCTCAAAAGAAATCCAATTTATTTAATATTTCATTTGAGAAACATAGGCTTGTAGCCATACATCATAAGTCTGTAGAAGAATTTTTCAAAGAACATCTTAAGGAAGATATTTTATTCATGTGCTTTAGGTAAATTATTTATTTTTGGCACATTTTAAGGAAGAGATTTTATTCATGTGCTTTAAGCAAATTATTTAATTTTTGGCAGTTTGTATATATATATATAGTTACCAATTTTCAAAATTGAAATCATTGTTTCTTTTCCATAAATAAGTTTAGGGTTAAACTTTTACATTCAGATTTATACTTCAAAGACTTTCAGAAGGTGAATTTCAGAGTTCAACTTTATTACTTTGTGACCTTGCAGATGCTGAAGTTGAATGATCAAGAATTCCTTGGAGAAGGCAGTTGTGTTCTGTCAGAGGTAACTTGCCTTGGTTTGTCGCAACTTAATGATGCTGCACAATCCTGCATGTTTCCTATGTTTAAGTCGATTAGAAATTACATAACCAGTATATTATGCAATGTTCCTGTGAAGTTTTTTAAGTAGCAGAAAAGCTATTTGGCTGTTTCTATGAGGTTTCAAGTGAAAATTTTCAATTTTCTGCATAAAAATGGCTTTTGAAAGTAGCCGTCCATCTCTAGAGAGAGCACTTTTCTTTATACAGGTGTAGTGTTGTCTGATTTTAAAGCTTGTGCAGTAGTGCTTGTGTAACACATGGCAAGACATGCAAAAATGTAGTCATCCATATTAGGAAGTCTATGGGACATTTTTCATTACAAATATGTGGTCATTATTGAACTTACACTTCATTGTATGTGTTTTGCTTAACTCATGGCAGATAGTGACTAAACAAGGCCAGAGCTTAACCCTAGATCTTCATAACAGAAATGGGAACAGGGGTTTGAAAAACCTAGGGAAACTCACTGTCCATGCAGAGGAAACAGTTGCTTCAAGGAATGCTATTGAGGTTATATTCCATTGTTCACACTTGGAAAACAAGGACTTGTTCTCTAAAAGTGTATGTACTTAGAACCCATGACTTAGAGCATTTTGTTGCTTATAGGTGCATTGATTTGTGTTTGGGTGTTAAATTTTTCTCATCTTTTTTTTTTCTTTATTAGGACCCTTTTTTAAGAATATCTAGGATTGTTGAAAATGGAGGTTCTGTTCCAATTTGCAAGACAGAAGTGGTTGATAACAACTTGAATCCAATCTGGAGGCCTCTATGTCTAACAACGCAGCAATTTGTTAGCAAGGCAAGTTTTTCACCTTCTTACAATTCTAGTTAGATGGTGGTCTATGGTAAAACTAAATGTAGATATTTGTGATTACTCTGTAAGAAAAGAGATACAAGTAATTTGTGAGCTACCTGAGTACAGTGTCTTTCAGTTCACAAAAATTGTGTTATTTTTTACTACATTACTTAAGGAACCATTGAGTGCTTGGTTATTTCATATTTTTTTACGAAGATAGTGGGTGTCAAATCCACATTTTTTGGAACCAATTTGATGTCTTGGTGGGACTACCCCAGCCTACAGGTTACTAAACTTTCTGTTTCTCATTTGATTTGCAGGATAACCCATTAGTTATCGAGTGCTTTGATTTCAATAGTAGTGGGAATCATGTACTGATCGGGTAATTAATGAATCTATTTCTTTTATTAGTTTTTTATTATCATCCTTTCAGTTTTTTTTCCTTTGGTTTACCAAATTTTATGTCATCATCCTTTGTTTCCTGAGATATGTCAACTTTGAAAATTCCTTTATCAGTAAACTTCAGAAATCAGTGGCAGACCTGGAAAAACTTCATAAACAAAAAACTGGTGCCAGTTTCATCTTACCCTCTTCTGCTCAGCATGGTCATGAGAAGGTATTTGTTTGATACTTGGAAAAGGAACCACATATTGCATTAGTTGATGATTTTTAACCCTTACATCTCTTATAACTATTAATGTATAGGTTTTGAAGGGCCAGCTATTTGTTGATCAATTTCGTGAGAAGCAGCTATACAGTTTTATTGATTATGTTTCTAGTGGATTGAATTTAATTTTATGGTTGCTGTTGATTTTACTGTAAATACTCTTCAGCTTTGCAGGATTGCTATCTTTTTGCGTTTTTATAATTTTTCTGTTTCATGAGCGGCCGTTTTATTTTGTCCAGCTTCAAATGGAAATCCTCGAACTCCAGATTCTTTGCACTACATTGATCCTTCTGGCCGGTTCAATGCTTACCAACAGGTAAGGCTTCCCATCTACCATTAGTGCTCAATTGAAGATGCTCATTTAAATTGTGTTCCCACTATCAAGTGGTTTACTGGTGGAGATCTGTTGATGGAAAAAGATTATTTGGTTTTTTGATACCAACCCGTGGATATGATTGAGGAGTGTGGTAGATTTTAAGACGGACTTAACTTCGTTAGGGTTTTAACGTAACACCAGCCTTGTATACATTGTTGATCCACCATTATCTAATTGCTTAAATTTTTGGGACAACTTGGTAGCTTAACATAACATCAACTTGGTTATCATGAGGTGATGAGTTGAAACCATGCAGCATCTGTATTTCCCCTATTTACAGATCCCATGTGCAAGCCAAAAGAAGGATGTTCGGGACGGGGGGTTTAACCTAACATTGGCTTAGCATAAGCCTCTCACAAAATAAATCAATCTTCTACACTAAATTCCATGTTTATAGCTTGAATGTTAGCTCACAAAATAAATCAGTCTTTATTGATGTAGTGGGTAATATAATTTCTTGATTGAATTCCTTTCAGGCTATAATGGAGGTCGGAGAGGTCATACAATTTTATGATTCTGATAGGCGCTTTCCTGCGTGGGGATTTGGGGGAAGGACAATTGATGGTACCGTATCACATTGTTTTAACTTGAATGGAAGTGCAAGCGGCATTGAGGTAAGAAGACTCAGGGTTTTTCTGATTTGTCTTCTACACAACTACCAATAAAGAAGATATATTACATTTGTCTCTGCAATTTATCATAATGAAAAACTTGATTTTTTTTCCAAGTTGTGAAAGTGCAAATTCTTGTTAATTCAAGGAACACATTCATCACCTCACTCTTTTTGCTAGATTTTAGTATTAGTAAATTTTTTTAACTCAAAATGAAAATAATCTGTTCTATTGAAGACTTGACTTCACTATTAAAGACACAAAAAATGGCTATCAATTGAAATGTCTACAAGTAAGATCCTTTAAAATGGATTATATTGTTCTGATTATTTGCAATTAGATTTTGATTTTTGTGTTTTGGACTGAATTCCATGTCATGCCATATGTGTAGACAAAACATTTTTACTTGTATTTGCCCATAAAACTAACACTTAAAACCCTAGAATAAACAACAATTTTTTTTTTTTTTTTTTTTTTTTGGCAGAGTTTGCCTCTTTGGTTTGTTATGTTTGCTCTTCAATTAAAAATAACCCTCTATATTCTTTGGTGAAATGAGATAGTTTAACTAGTCTATGGAAGAGCTGTCTTGATATGCTCAAAATTATCTAGTGCTTCATTGCATTTACTAATGATGCTTGTTCCAACAGGGCAGGGGGAAAAAGAGAGAAATAGTGTAACCTATCAAGCAAAGACGCATGTTTGTTTGAATTGTTCGTAGTTGTCATGATTGTGGCATCCCAAATATTGTTTTAGATGAGCTACACTGTAGTTGTAGCATAGTGTTGCTCATTGTACTGGATTGCCTATTGATGCCTCCTCTTGCTTGGACTATGTTCTAATCTATGAGGACCTCATAATGATGCCATTAGAACACTATTAATTTCTATTATTTCACAGGTTGAAGGGGTCCAAGGGATCATGGCTGCCTATGCAAGTGCACTGAACCATGTTGCTCTAGCAGGACCGACTTTATTTGGACAAGTGATCAATAATGCAGCTGAAATTGCTCGCCAGGCCCTCTCCTGTAACAGCCGCAAATATTTTGTTTTGCTTATCATAACGGTAGAGAGAAGAATGACTTATAATTGCATTTATTTTTATTCTACTTCTTTGTAAAGAAAATCTAACTTCAAAGTTGCATTTATCTTCGTATTCTTTTTTCCTTTTTCTTTTCTATATTTTTTTGGGGACTCAAGTCATTTATCATCTTTTTAGGATGGAGTAGTTACAGATCTCCAAGAAACAAAAGATGCTTTGGTCAGGGCATCTGATTTGCCCTTATCAATTCTGATAGTTGGAGTGGGAGGAGCAGATTTTAAAACAGATGGAGGTGTATCCCTTGTTTTCATAATTTAGCATTCAATACTTCAATTAATTTATGCTTTATTGGCATTTCAGTACTTAATGCTTTAATGGGTACAATGGGTTTCATGTCTCAACAATGTTATATGTGTTCTGATTCTTATGTTTGGCAGATCCTTGATGCTGATAACGGTTGTCGGTTAGAGAGTTCTACAGGACGTGTAGCAACTCGAGATATTGTACAGTTTGTTCCCATGAGGGGAAGTGCGTGGTGAGTACATATTTTTCATTAGCTTGCCCAGCATAGGTTTTGAAAAACTTGAGTTTTCAGCTCAAACTTCAATCTCACATCATCCTGTTAGAGGCTAATAGACGTACTTGAATAGGTTGTAAACTCCAGAGTTTGAGCAGTTTGCATATAACTTGTTTTTGTACATACCATAGACAAGAAAGATGAATGGGTCTATAAATTTGAAATATTTATTTCCCTTTTATATCCCATAGACAAGAAAGATGTACTTTTTCTTGGCAAATCATTTAGAAAGTGGTTTTCCTTAAAGAGTAATTTCTTATCTTAAATCTTGAAGCAGGTGGGCAAACTTCCGTAGTCCAAGCTCTATTAGAAGAGCTACCTGGGCAGTTCCTGACTTACATGAGAAGCAGAATATTAAACCCGGTGCAGTCAACATAGCTCAACATCTGCTTCCATGCCACCATCTAGTAAGGGTTGTCTCCCATTCCATCACTCCAGAGTTCCAAGGCATTGTAAATACCGAAAACTAGGCTGACAACACACACACTGTCTATGGTAACCACAGATGACTGACATATCCCAAAGGGAAAAGGGTAGATTACTTAGTCTATACTGGATACAATCTGTTTTCAAGAATGATGAATTGACCCAATTGTAATACAATTGATAGCATTGGAATGCACTGATTGATTACAAATATTGAGAGTTTCACCAGTGTGTATCATGCATGCCAATTGACCTTTAAGCTTATATTTTTAGGTAGCAAGCCAATGATGTATTTCATGCCAATTTTCCCTTGAACATGTCACGTTTTATTCTTGCATCCCAATGGATATGGGTTAGCATGTGCAAGTGTTTTCCATGAAGGATCACAAGCTAGCGCATTTTATTCTCAATAACTATGTTTTTGTGTACAATATTTAGATACCATGTTACAATTTTTTAACAAAAGCCAGACTTCCTTTTAAGAAAATAAAAATAAAAAATTCATACCTTTGTAACAGGTAAGATATTGATTCTAAATTTACTTCAACCATGATATAATTTTGGAATTCCAATTTCATATATCAGGAGCAGTTTGATATATGATTAAAAACAGTTTCATTTTTAAAAAAAAACATTTTTAAAAGCTTTAAGACTGTTTGGCTATTGTTTTTTGGAAAAGTTTTTAAAACAAAGTGAAATAGAGAAATTTAGAAACAAATAAAATTGTTTTTACTAGTTTTGAAAGTAAAGGAAAGTAGAATTAAAAAAAAAAAAAAAAAACAAATAAAATTAACATGATATTTTCCTTCTGTCTCCACGATTAATCTGATATGATATTTTGAAATTAATTTATTTTAATTTTTTTTAAATGATTGAAAATTTTATATTAAAGAAATAAATTTCAAATCAAACTATACTTGATACATAAAATTTATTAATTTTAAACTAAAAAACCCATCTAATTAATACTAAAAAGTCATGGAACTAATAAAATTAGTAAACCATATACCACAAATTTATTTTGATGTTTGGGTTTGTTTCTTATATATATATATATATATTTACAAATTTTTTATTAGGAAAATGAACTCCAAATTAGACAAAACTTAATGTCTTGGTTTAGAATGACTTTATTGTTTCTCTTCTATATAGAATAATTATTTTCTAATTTTTTTTTACTAGAAAAATGAACTTCAAATTAATCAAAACTTAACGTGTTAGATTTCTTAATAAGTTTAATAATTTTTAAATATAATTTAAAACTTAAATAGTGAACCAATTAATATTAGAAATTTATAAACAAAAAAATTGGTCTAGAACGATTTTATTATTTCATTTTTATATAAAATCATCATTATTATTATTATTTTCATTAGGCAAATGAACTCCAAATTAGACAAAACTCAATGTGTCGGATTCATTAACAAGTATAGTATTTTTTAAAAGTAATTTAAAATTAAAATAGTGAACCAATTATTACCAAAAATTTATAAACAAAAGTTGGTCGAGAAAGACTTTATTAATTGTTTCTCTTTTACATAGAATCATTATTTTCCAATTTTTTTTACTAGGCAAATGAATTCCAAATTAAACAAACTTAATGTGATTGGATTTATTAACAAGTCTAATAAATTTTAAAAATAATTTAAAACTCAAATAATAATCCAATTAATACCATAAATTTATAGACAAAAATTAGTATAACTCTATTATTTCTCTTCAGTATAACATCATTATTTTCTATTTTTTTAAAACCAAATAGATAGGTTTTAAATTAAACAAGACTTAATGTGTTGAATTTATTAATAAGCTTATTAATTTTTAAAAATAGTTTGAAATTCAAACAATAAACTCATTAACACTAAAAATTTATGGATACAAATTGATTTATAATAGCTCTATGATTTTTTTTTGTACATAATTATATTTTATAAATTTTTTTACTATAAAAATAAACTTCAAATCAAATGACACTTTGTATTGAATTTATTAATGAATTTAACGATTTTTACAAATAATTTGGAACTAAAAAAATAGATCTAATCATTAAAAAAAAAAAATTGATATATTATGAGTTATGAGTTTATTGTTTCTCCTACAAATATATTTTTTGAATTTAAGTAAATAAATTATAAATTAAGTAAGATATAATTAATCATTTAAATTCTTTAATGAATTTAAAAATTTTTAAAAATAATTTTGAATTGAAAAAACATATATAATTAATTATAGATTAAATCAAAATATTTTAGAATATTATATTGTAATTTAGTACTAAATGTGCACATGAAATGAAAAACTTGATCATTTACAAGTTAAAAAATTAAACTTTATTCATTATTTATTTTTAATAAAATATTGTTATTTGAAATTATTATTATTCATTTTTAACCAAAAAAAATTAGGAAGATGTTAATATTCTTATATTTCTAACATATACTAAAACAATATTTTTTTTTAATAGCGTCCATCTGCAAGTGCGTCAAGCAACAGGCTCGAGGCTTTAAGGAGTTTCACCAGGGCAACTACTGTATCTCTTGCTTGCTCCAATGAATCGATGTTATCAAACAAATCCAAACCCATGCCATATTTCAACAAGTCATCCAATGAAATATCGCCATCGCCCAGCAAACCACATAGTAAGAACAATGACTTGACTTCAACACTTATCAAACGTTTGTAGCTCCACTCCAAACATGAGTACACGTTTCTACTCACTCCTTTGATGTTTGTTGGTGCAGATGCTCTCAATTCTTCAAAGGCATTCTTCCATACAGCCAGCCTCCCACCTTTTAATGCCTTTGCAATTGTTACAATCACAATTGGTAGACCCTCACATTCTTCAACTATTTTCATTTCTATGGGGTGCAGTTCAAGATTCTTCTCCAAGGAACCTCCTGTTGTCTTGTTAAATAAACTCCAAGCTTCTTCTTCTGTTAATTGTTGAATTCGAAAACATTTTTCTGCGTCCATGTCGTTATTTAATGTGTAGATCTCTAGACGTAACACTACTTTTCATTCTGTCTTATCATCTTTACAAGGAATTCCGACTTCCTTCAAACCAACTTCCTCCTAAATGTCGTTTAAGATAATAAGGGTCTTCACCTCCTTCAGTCTCGTCTTCAGCTCAAGTGCTCTTGTGGATTCATCCTTCCTCTTAAATTCCAAGCCTAACATGTCTGCAATTTGTTGTTGAATTTTAGCAATTCCTTGTTCAATTTTTTCGGAGTCTCGAGTCCAGGATACATCTATGTAGACTTCTGTTGTGAACAACTTCTTTTGGTTAGCTTGTTCTGCCACTTGTTTCATCAGTGTGGTTTTGCCCACGCCGCCCATCCCCCATACTCCAGTCATCTTCATCTCAGCATCTCTCAATGCATTCATTATTTAATTCAAAATCGATGCTCTTCATCCAAAAGGTTCATAATCTGTAAAACGGTCATGTTGGCAATCATGAGTAATCATCTCCAAGTTGGTTCTCCAACATTCAAGCCCCTAATTTTTCTCTACTGCTAGTTGTACAGATAGACTAGAATAACTAGAATTCCTGTAAATATGTGATTGTATCTCAACAACTATAGTTTCCTTATTGTTATAATTTCCTTATTGTTAATCAACCAGTCCTAAACTATAGGATCTAAAGCTTTATACAGTGTCTATTTATGCCCAGCCAATAAAAGAGAAAACTATTGGAGTCTTCTCCTCACAAACTCTGTATTTTTGACTTAGTATTGGAGTGGGTATTATTATTTGTGAGTGTTTAACTAGGTTGGCAATTTCGGACAAAATTCGTAAGTGTCCCCTAACTCGGTTTACCAATCCCTCTTCGGATTACTTGACTTTGAAGACTAAGACTTTGCTAAGAGGCCAAGGTATGTAGCTGAGTTTGTGGTGATTGAATGTAAATCAACCTCGTTTTTCATCTTTAAATGAGTTAAGAAAGCTGAGAGAAATAGTTGTTGGCGCAAGGCTTTTATTCCCCTGTTTCTGGATCGATCTAGGTATAGGGGCAGATTGATCCAACTAACCCGATTCTAAGATCAATTTCCAACCCTTGGATTAAGGGCTTCATTCTCATTTAAAATCAAACTTTCTCCCATTTCTATAAGGTGGGAGACTGTAGCAACCGTGGAGATAGTTGCAACCATTCCATGTGTTCTTCATTTCCTCATTTCTTTTCCTAATTTGGGGGTTTTTGGTTGCAAAGGAAATCCAATTCTCTTAATGTTTTCCAAACTAGTTTTTAATGGATTTTCTTGAGCAATAAATGAGTTGATTCATTCCTTCCTTCATATCTCAATCTCTCATTCTATTTGGGTTTGGGTACAAACCCATTTTCTTCTTGTGTGGATTCAAGAAGAGGTTAAGATCGAGCTTGATGTGGACTTCAAGTGTGCTCTAGAAGAAGGTGAGAAGCTGAAAGTGAAAGGTACTAGTCAAGTGGTCCGAGAAGGATTGGTTGGCTTGAGTTAGGTAAAACCTTGTATTTAGCTTTTATTCTTCATAGTGGATGTTTCCAATCGTTGGTAGGCTCGTGGTATTTGATCTCTTATGAGGTTTTCCACGTTAAAATCCGATGTTAATTGTCTATTTATCTCACTCTACACTTTGATTTATTTTATGTTTTTATATCATTGATTACTTGGGCATATATGTTGAATGGACGAAATATGAGGAGATATAAGTGTGATGATCCATGGAATATCCTTAATAATTTTTCTGCTCATTTTGGTTAATGATATCATGTAGTAAATTGATATGAGTTCAGGAGATAACTGTTCTTTTGATTTATTTTTGAGGATTGTTAAAGCATTTGCATAAGTATTGCATTTATAAATTGTTAGGAGGGTGTTGGTGCATACATTTTTGCTTGTGGATGTTATGCTTTGTTGAAAAGTTGTTGAAAGAGAAGTTTCTTGACATTGAAAAAGTCTAAGGTTAGGTAATCTTTGTTGGGAGAATTTTTAAATTGTTCTATAACACCTATTCACCCCCCTCTAGGTGTAGTTCATTATTGAGATTCATCTTTTCATTATCTACTTTATATCATCATGGCCTGAATTCTTATATACCTTTCACACCATGACTAATGACAAACCCGAATCATCCCCTGTACTAATTATCCATGTTCAATTAGAAAACCCCAATTTCACAACTAATGTCATCCTTACCGAAACCAATTATGATGTCTGGTCTCAAATCATGGAAATGCAAATTGCAGGACGTAAGAAACTTGAATATCTTATGAGTAAAACATCTTTGAAGGTTACTGATACTTCCTATGCGAAGTGGTATGCTGAGAATTAAATGGTCAAAGGATGGTTGTTGACCTCTATGTCATCGGAGATTATGAAATGCTATCTTAGATTGCCTATCGCACATGAAATTTGCACTGTTCTTGCTAAAGCATTCTATGATAGGGTTGATGAATCGCAACTCTTTGCACTGAATCAACGAGCATTCTCCACCAAACAGGTTGGTCGTCATCTTTCCACTTATTATGGTGATCTGATAGAATTTTTTCAAGAGCTAGATCATCGTGATAAAATTGTCATGAACAATTTCGATGATATTATTGCCTATAAAAAATCAGTTGAGAGGTTGCGGGTGCATATTTTTCTGAATGGACTAGATGCAGAATTTGAACAAATTTGAGGTGAGATTCTCATGAGGGATCCTGTACTTGGATCTTGAAGAAACTTATGCATATGTTCGTCGTGATTTTGTTCATCGAGCTGCATTGAGTGGCGAACCTAAACATTTAGAATTTTCTGCTATGGTAGCTCACCGAGTTAAGTATTAACAATCATAAACAAACCCGAAACCAGATCGAACATCTGGTCCATTGAATCATGATCATAATCAATCTTTTGGATCACAACTACAAAATAGGAGTTGCATGACCAGAACGTATGTGTACTCACTATGGTGAAACCGGACACACTAAGTCACAGTGCTATGAATTGATTGGATATTCAGAATGGTGGGATTTTGCCAAGGTACCTCGCAAATGAAATTCAAAGACAAACCATCATGCTTTTGTTGTTGTGATCGAGCCTAGTCATGCTTCCACCAACAATCTTAAGAAAGCCTCATCTTTCATTGCTACCTCTGGAAATGTGGGTAAGGCTCTTCATACCTCTACTCCTATTAGTCATAGTGAATGGATAATTGATTAAGGTGCCACAAATCACATGACCTTTAACAATAATCATATTCAATCCATAAAATCCTTAGACCAACATATAGTGTCCACAGCCAATGGTACCTCCTCTCCAGTGTTAAGAGAAGTTTCAATTTTTTTACAAAAAATTTGAATTTAGATTATGTTTTGGTTGTCCCTTCCCTTAATCATAACTTATTGTCTGTTGCTCAAATAACCCTTCCTTTAAATTGTGTTGTGATTTTTTGGCCTAACCTTTGTGCCTTTAAGGACATTCAGACTCAGAAGACAATTGGTTATGGTACTAGGAGAGGAAAGCTCTACTATTTGGATCTAATGCCAACAAGATCAAATCAATTGGTTCAAGTTTTTTAAGCTAATACGCCTGATAAACTTCAAAGTTCAGAAATTTGGTTGTGGCATAGGCGTTTAGGCCATGCATCTTTTAGATATTTACAGAAATTGTTTCCACAACTTTTTTCACAATTGACTGTTTCAGATTTTAAGTGTGACATTTGTGAACTGGCTAAAATTCATCATGTTCCATTTCCTATTAGTATGAATAAAAGTCTTGTACCTTTTATGGTTATTCACTATGATGTATGGGGGCCTACAAATACTTCTTCTTTGAGTGGAACACGTTAGTTTGTTTCATTTATTGATGATCATACCCGCATGACTTAGATTTGCTTGATGAAATCAAAGAGTGAAGTGAGTTCCTTGTTTCGGCAATTTCACAAAATGATAACAACTCAATATCAATCTAACATTCAGGTTATCCATACTGATAATGGAGGTGAGTTTATCAATCAAAACTTGAAACGATATTTGAATTTACATGGAATTGTTCATCAAACTACTTGCCCTTACACCCCTCAACAAAATTGGGTAGCCGATGGAAAAAATCGTCACCTTCTTGAGGTTGTTCGTGTTTCCTTGTTTGGAGCTCACATGCCCACTAGTTATTAGGGTGAAGCCATCACTATTGCAGCCTACCTCATCAATTGTATACCTTCTAGTTCCCTACAATTTTAGACTCCCTTTGATGTCCTTCATCATACTGTAAGTGCCCATACCATACCGAATCTGTCCCCTAAATTTTTTTGG